>NW_019385900.1:0-94304 GCF_000671375.1 Centruroides sculpturatus | reverse complement strand
TTTTGATATTTTATTATTTTATTAAATAATAATAATTTTAACCAATCAAGTATTATTTATTAATAGTTATTAATAGCGACATCTATGCTTCATGAAACATTTTCTAACATTTATTAATGTAATAAATTTTTATTATAAATAAAACTTATCTATTGATATAATAAATCACATTTTATTTTTTAATTAAAAAAATTAAACTTATATAACAATAAAAATTGCGTAATTCTCTAATTTTAAAATATCGAGACGTAAACGTTATGGGCGTCAGCAAAATTTATTTTTGGAAGAGATTAAAGTTGACTAAAATAAAGTTATATTATCCATACCATAATTTTTTATGCTCTTCTCGTATTTATAGTCAATATAAATGTTACCGAAACGATGCAACGATATATTTTTATGTTTCTCCAAATTGAAATTTAGTTTTGAAAATGTATAAACATTTTTTTTTTTTTATGTTGAAAGTTCTGCTGAATAAATCTGAAAATTCTTAATTAATTACATGAGATAGCCATTAACTTAATTACAAAAATATTTCGATAATTATACTTATATAATAGAAAGGAATTAATCAAACGGGCTCTCATTTGCAGACGTGACAATGCTTTGTAAAGTATCTGTCCAGAGCGAAACCTTTTAAAAACAATAAAATATCCATAAAAATGGATGGAAATTAGTTTTCTATTAAGAATATTGTATCCAGTAAGACATTCGTATTATAAATTATAATTATAAACTGATTTCAAATGAAAATGGTCTGAATTTTAAATAAATTTATTTCTCAAATTTTGAAAATACAAAAATCTTTATTCTTTTTACAAACTAATTTTGTATAGACAAGAAAGACGAGAATAACATTTATGAAAGTATTTAGAGATTCGGTATGAATGCGATTCAATATTCTACATCGAACTAGTAGGCAAATTTCTGAACTATCAAATATTTAACAGTTTTATTAAAAACTATAAATATTAACGTAAAAAGCACTTTTTTGCATTTTTTTATATTGAAAGTTTCATTTTATACACAAAAATTCCAGACGACTTCAATCTGTTTACAACTTCATTCATATTGTCTGTTTATTTTCATTCATTAACTTCTATGAATGCTTAAAATATAGAAACTTGGCAAACGATCTTCGTTAATGATGGATCAGAGCCAAGTTTTCGTTCTTTTCAATGAACTGAAAACTTGTGTTCGATTGTGGACGTAGACATTGGCGGAGAATGAACTATAAAAACGACACGTTTTATGGAAGAGAAAGATTTGATTATTTTGTTCCAGCAGGACATCATGTCATTCCGGTTGTATCAACGACACCATTAATTATAAATTGTAAAGTACTGTTTTAACATTAATTATAAAGTTTTTTTAGCGCCTTCTCTTCTCTAATCTAAATCCTTTGAAATAAGCATTCGAGACTTATCCCGGAAAGTTATGGCAATCGAAGAGTAAATTCATAAATATTATCTGGCTTTGAAATTTTCAATAGCTTCTAAACCAGTTGGATCACCGAGACTGAAAAGACATTTACTAACGTTCTAAGGAATCAGGTTTCTATCCCTGATCGGATCTTCAGATTCAGAATAACAAGTGATTTATTATTAGTGTAGTCGGAATATTTTGAATATATTCCTAACTCCCAGACATCCTCTCATTCGGTCTCATAATAACTTAAGATACGCATGTTAAAAACCCTTGTAGTATTCATTATCTACATAAAGCAAAGAAAACTGGTATTTTGAGCATAGTGCACCTTGAATCATTTTCGTGATCAAGGATGTATCTAGGTTTTTCGGAGCCTAGGGCTTATTGAAATCCAATGGGGCCCCATGTTTTGTTAGATTAAGAATCTTTACATTAATTATAATAAAACAAATAATAGTATAAATTATCATTATTATTATATTATCAACTATTTTTTACTATATGATAAGTACTCATTGTTAATGAAAAAGTATTAAAAATTTATGATAACAATTCAATTTTTGTGGGCCCTCGACACTTGGGGGTCTAGGGTTTAAGCCGTGTTAGACCCTATATAGATCCGCCCCTGTTTGTGATTAATACTTTTTGGCATCTATCAGAAAACAGTCAAAACATCTGGTAACATTGTCACAGGTGGTTATGTAATCAAATTTTTAGGGAAGTAGTCAGTATTCTGTAGACGTCATTGTGGTCAAAAGGTTTTTGCTGTCTTAGTTAAATCTTGATGTCGATATTTAGTTTCATAAGAACAACTAACATCGTCAAAGAGAAAAATCATTAGTTTTAGTTCATTGATTAGATGGAGGTAAGATATAATAATTCTCAAGTTTTCAACATCAATTACAGACAACAAATTTACTTTTCATAACAAGTGTAGTCTCTTGTATTATCTTGAAACGCACAAGCATCTTGTGAGAGTCAGACTGACGACATTTTTTGAGAGAAAATTTTTCGTCCTTCGAATGTTAAATTAGTTCATATACCAGCGAAAATAAAATTCTCAATTTAATTGCCGGAAGATGATCGCCTCTCTCTCCGAGGAGTCGCTTCCTTTCCCAGGGGACTCATCGAATGTGTCATCCGGAACTTTCATCCGAAATTCACCATTGGTCGAAATTATTAACATTACCAATAAAGGGCATCAAAATCAAGGGGAAGGACCCCCGATATAACAGGATTGAGTCGAGGACGAGAAGGTCGTCGAGAGTCCGGGAGTTCGCCGATCTACCTTCTTTTCATGTGAGTGTTCCATCCCCGATCCCTTCGTCCGCCCTTCCACCGATCTCTGACCGCCGTTCCTGTCCATTGTTACCATTCTCCGAACCTGACAAGCCAGCATAACGAACTCAAATTTCCTCAACGATCCAGGACGATCCCGTTCATCGATCAAGGTATTTCGCATATTCAGCTTTATCAAATTTAAGTCGTTATTTGAAAGCTAAACAGAACTCTCTGTTATCCTATGTGTACGTGTAAATAATTTACGAAAAATAAACGGATATTTTTTCCCTTATAAGTAAGTTGTAATGTGCACTGCTTTCGGGCGCATTGTCTCTCAGGCTGTCTCCATCCCGGACTCCTAGTGTTTGCATACGCGACCGCTCGCGCACAATCGGAATAGCAGCCGAAAGGTTTCTATTTCAGCCATAAAGGATACAGTAGTGTCAGTCCTGACGTAGGTATCACTGGTCTGGTTCTGACCCTCTGGTCACACCTTGTACCTTGAAACACTCCATAATCACCATTTTTAAATATTAAGTCGCATTATTTTTCAGACGAAAATGCCAAGCAGTAAATCTAGTATCAAGAAGCCAACAACAGATACAAACCTTGAAAAAGGCTTCTAAAGCTATCACAGTTCCTCCATTGTGCATGACTCTCCCGTCTTTACAATGCTATTGCAAATGATAAAAAGTATCCAGACAAATGAGATTATGTTTAGAATTAATAACGCATTATGCTGTTCTAATTTTATTGTATAGCCTAAACTGTAATGTTTTAAGGTAAAAGTGGATATGACATTTAAAGAACGTTTAAAAAAATTTCCCACATGTAGATTTAAGAATAGTAAATCTATTAGGTTTATTGTGTAAGAGTGTGAGTTCCTTTTATTTTAGCACTAAGGTAAACGAAGAAGGTTGTTGTTGATTTGTTTAAAAAAAGCAGAAAGTGTCCCAAGATATAAAGTTATATATAATAGGAGGCGTTATATCATATAATGATTTTATTATATACAGTTAAGGTAATAGCAAGTAGTCGAGATTATCTTTAGTTGTCGATTGACTCACGAGAAAAGATTAGGGTTTGGAATGACTGAGACTCGACGAGGCTAAAACCAAATTGATCGCCGGATGGTCGAGGCGGTTAAGACGTCAGCTTACTGCTCTAGGAATTCGGTTACGAATCAGGTCGAATAGAAAAGCCCAGGAATCTTTCAGAAGCCTGGGTATGTCGGACTCCGCTCCTTACCACCTCGGCCGCTCCATTGTGGATCTGGGAGAATTCGAAATTGGGTTGATTAAAAGGCATTTTAATGCCCATAGAACGGAGATAAAAATAAAAGCAGCCGAATCGAGCATGATATGCCGAATTCCAAGTTCGAGTCTAAAACATTTACAAAACTTGTTTTATTTGATAAACTAAAACTCGACTATTGAAAATACTCTATTTTGCTATTTTATAAAATACAGTATAAGTAGCCTATACCGACGGGCGGATGGCCGAGCAGTCAACGTGGCAGCCTACCGCTCTGGGGGACCCGAAATCGTATCCGAACCTGAGTCGAAAAATACTCAGGAGTTTCTCTGGTAGTAGTCCGTCCGGATATGTCGAGCCTCGGCCGTTCCGTTGTGGGACTGGCCGAATCCATAATGGACTTGCTAAAAAATGGCCCGCTTAGTCGCCACAGGGAGGAAAGAGTTAAAAAAAGTAGCCTATACTCTTTTTTATCTAATCGCACTCCGATTTTTAATATATACTTCATTTAAAAAGTTGTTGTATATAAGTTAGTGTATACGGTTTGGTTTATTCGTATACAATAGCGTTTTTCAACCTTTTTTTTTATCTCAAGGCACACTTAAACCTATAATTAAATTTCCCGCGGAATGCCTCCTGGGAGGAAATTTTAGGAAAACTGGCCTCCATTTAGATGTTACAAACGTGAAGACACCCGGAAAATTCCGCGTTACCCAGTGTTCAGTGATTTATCACTCGGCCACTCCTAGGCATCAAAATGTTTTAAATCGTCTGATGTCAAGATGTTAAAATATAAATAAAATTAATTTTATTATTATTATTTTTTTAATTCTTCAGAGTAGGAACTAATATGGCCTTTTTTCAAATCCATATAATTTTATAAAATTAATTTGATAAGAAATAAAATAATATGACTAATTTTTAAAACATCCAGCGATGAGTTGCATAACTTTCCCGGTAAGTTAAAAATTGTTTGTGGCGCCATCTATTATGAAATTTTATTTAAATTTTTTTAATATTATTAATTACAATAAATTCAAGATCTAAGTAAGCAAAACAGGTGGGATCAGTTATCATTTATCTTTCCTTTTGATATTAATTTATAATTTTTATTGTAAAATATAAATTACACGATTATTTATTATAAAATCGAAATTGGCCTGAAGGATCCTAATGGATATGTACTCAATGTTAAGTTTCACGCGTAGAAGTTATAATCAATAATGCATCATTTTATTTCGTTATACAGTGACTACAGTTTACCAGGATTTTAAAAATTTTATATTATAAACATTTCAGTTGCTGAACCATAACAAATATATTGGGCCATGTGAGAAAAAAGTTTGAGAAACTCTGAACTAGATTGCTTTTAAATTTATGTGAATGATGGCTGAAGTATAGTTAAGCATCAACCTACTGCTGATTGAATATAGACTGTGGCTACACGCCATATATTAAACTATATGATTTGTATATATATCTTCACCTTCGTCTGTCCTATTTGTTTACTCTTCTATAATGTTATTGTCTTCCCATTGACTTGAGTGTGTGGGTGGACTGAGAGGAAAGGAATGAATGGAAGGCTTTTGAGAGGGGATATGAGAGGACTAAGGTGAGAGAAGGAACGAGGGGGAGTTAAGAAGGGGGAGAACGAAGGGAGTTAAGGGAGAGGAGAAACGACGGCAGACGGGAAGTGGGATTGGAAGTGAGAAGGGAGTGGAAAGGACGGGAGACGGAGAGGAAGGAAGGGGAAAGGGGAGATCGAAAGAAAAGTCTCCCCTGTAAGTTTAGCATTGTATGGTGAGAAAGGAAAAAGAGGACTTTAGAATGAGAAAAAGAAAAAGGAACTTAATTGAGAGGAACCAGACGGATCGCCCCTTTTGGATTAATATCTCAGTGTGAAACAAGAAGTGAGTTAATCAGCCCCCCAGACCGACGAGAAGCCTCACCCACAGCCCACACAATTCAACCTGCATCATCAAGTTTTGGGTACCCTCTTTCCTTATTCTTTACTTTCACCTTCTAAATCTTCGAATAAGCCGGCTATATTCAATAAGTTTAAGTAGTAATAGGAACCTAGTATTAAGTAAGATAATTTTAGTAATCGGATGTTAGGTTCGGGAAAAGGGACAACTAGAATTGTTGGTATCCTATGAAATCCTGTATTTGAACTAGCGAGTTAATAAATAATTGTATTTTATTTTATCTAATCTGGATTGTGCGTCTTTATATAACTCGCAGATTTCACAAGACAAACAGTTTTCCAGGAACTTTTGGAGGATGGTCTGCACTGGATACATTGTGTACTGTTCCTCACCACCACACAGCTACTCCATTGTGAACCAAGCTGAACACATAATGGTTATAATTAAAAAAGGTCCTCTTAGTGCACACAGAAAGGAGTCAAAAAATGGAAAAAATTATGTTGGTCCAATGACTGGATCAAAGCATTTTTGAGGTAGCAAGACTTGTAGGATATTCAGTAATCTAAGGTTAGCACCTTCAAAAAAATGCTTTAGGGAGGGAAGAACATTGAATCCATGAGGCATAGGCCACCATGGATTATTGATTGTACAATGAGTATTGGCTTTCTTATATGATATAGCTAAGTGATATTGTGGCATAAATCACTGAAAATTTCAAATATGTTGGTGATAGGACAATGTGTCTGAAGATACATGTCAAATCCTGCTGCAGTTATGGTGCATAGCCACAGACTATTCAGAATACTTATGCTCTCTTCAATTCACCATCAAAAGTATAGTACCTACAATGAGCATGTGGGTATTAAAACTAGACCTTAAATGATTTGGAAAAGGTCCAATAAGTTATGGTGCAGTAGGAAATGTAACTTATTGAAGGATGAGTATTTGGTCACTGAAGAGATGCACTCTAGGATGCACAGTGGGACAAACTGGTAGTAGGAGTGCAATGATTTGGATTGTATTCTGCTAGAAAATACTGGGCCAAGTTGTTCAAGTAAAGCAAACTTTGACATCAACCACCTACCAGAACATCACGGAAGATCAAATATATCTATTCATAGCCCCATTATGTTTCTGAAGTATGTTTTTTTAAATGCTATGCCATACTCTCCAGATTGTTCAAGAATGGTTTATGGAATATGAGGAATTCCAGATACTACCCTGGCCTCCAAATTTTTCAGCTCTTGACCTAATTGAGTTTTTGTGATTGTTATAGGAAAAGCAAATTTGATATGATGTACAGTACCTTAAACAGGAGTTTGAAGATCTGCTGATATGTTGGCATCAGATACCAGAAGACACCTTTAGACATCTTGCACAATCTGTGCCTTGCAACATAAAGAATTATTTTGCAATTTGAGGAGGCTCTACATATGTGTGTGGTCATAATGGCTCTTCAATGTGAACTTGTGATTAACTTCAGTACCTCAGGAAAGACCCCTTCAATTGAGAATAGATTTAGTTGTTTTATTTTTGTTTATTTCATTTTGGTCAAATTTAGGGTTGGGAAATTAAAGGAATTTTTCTTGTTTGTACAGAGGAATACAATTAATTTAATTGTTAACTTTGTATATTTTAACAATTATGGAAATTTTTATGGTTATATTATCAATGATTAAATAGCTCAAACAATTATATTATTCCTTCCTCTCTGGATAACACATTTTTAAGTCTATTTCAGATCATTAGTAGTTTTTCAGATGCTGCCCAGAAATTTTGGACCCTGCCCATCCTATTTTCGCCATCTTGTGAGCTTGATTGAGCTTGTAATAATTATAAGAAGTGTCCTGTATTCTTACTATCTAGAGCAGAAAGGGTTAAAGTCACCTCCTGTAATTACTTAAATCAATATGTTCTTAAATGAACTATTAAAAATAAATTAGATTTGCACATATAAAACTTCAAAATGTTATTTTATCACTTTCAATTGTTAAATTTTATAATTAAACAGAATCATTTATCATAGAAATTATGCAATGGTAAATTCTAAATCAACATTTATTCATCACTTCCCATCATTGTACGGATTCTGAGAGTAAAAAATACTGTACTTTTAATGGTTTCTTCTTTTGAAAATTATATTGCTTTATCAGTCATTGCTGTAATAAATTAATGAAAGGCAAAATTTGGAGGTGTTTTTTAGAAGGGTTAGCTTGGGATACAAAGTGAGTTGTTTGGATCACCACAATTACTCTGAAATTTGAAAATTAAAATAAAAAGTTAAGATATCTTAATTTATTTTTACTGGTTTATTTTTATCTTTATTTTTTATATATCTTGTGCAAAAAAGTTCATAATCAAAACAAAAATTTGTAGATGAATTGCAAAGATTCTTCTTCAAATTTTGATAAGAGTTAAAATATTTCATGTTTAATACAGTAAGTTCATCCATATTCTTTATAACTTTTACAATTGGAAAAAAATATACTACTGTGTTTTATTACTTTTAGAGGCATTTATTAACATCTTTTTCTGTAAGTGCAGTAACAGTATATTATGCAATTAGCTTATATAATATAGATGATTATGGCATGAATGAATGTTTGGTATAGAAACAGAGTGAGTACGCCAATTTCCATGAATGCCATAATTGCTAATTATAAACAAATTGTCATATGGTATTTTGTGGTTAGACTACACCTATAACACTATACTTATGGAACTCAAAATCCAGTGTTTATACACGATTTTGAGTTTCATAAGTATAGTATTATAGGTGTAGTCAACAACAAAAGTAATTTATTTATATTATTTATTTCCTCCCTCAGTTATAACTGGCAGTTATAACTGCCAGTTATAACTGATTGACAGTTACTACAGTTATTGAACAGTTATAACTGATGACAGTTATTACAGTCATTTTTCTAAAAGCTAAAAATTAGATATTAATATTATACAATTTCAAATAAATATTTTAACTAAAATATCTTGGATAATTAAATTTAAAAAAAATCAACTGATAAAAGACAAAGTATTAATTGCATAAAACAAACATTTTGCAATTTTACTTCAATATAACTAAATCACATATCTAATAATGAGCAATTATTTATTGTGGCATTATCACAATGCTAAGCTGCAATTTTTAATTGTATTCTTAATTTATTAAATTTAAAATATATATTCTTCATCTCAAATTTGTAGTGTCTTGCCCCTGTACAGTACATCATACTTTTCCCAATAACAACAGAGTCATGCTGATCATCTATGTAACTTTATTCAGGAAAAAATTTTTGAATTGAATTTATGTGATTTCCAGTCTAGAAGTTTGTATATAATCAATCAGTACTTCTTGCCCCTAAGCTTTCTGTATCTGGTCTTGACTTTCATCTATCTAATACCATTCTCGAGGTTAAGGAAGGACAGACTGACAGTGGAAATCAATGTCTACAATTTTTTCAAATTGCAGCCCAAAAACCTAAATATAAAACTGAATTTTATAAAAACATGTTTTTATTTGGATGTTTTATTATATCATACAATCATTTATAAAAATGAATGCATGTATATATGAATGATATATTTTCCATAATATATATGCACATTTGTCTAAAGGGAACATAATAAATAAAAGAATTTTAGTTATAATTTTTTTCAATTTTGGTTTATTGTTTAATATTTTCAGCTTCAGTCTGTAAATATGTACCTTAATCTATTCATTGCACCTAAGTATTGGAAAAATTTTTTAAAACATTTGAAATAATTAATTGGCAAAGTAATTGTGTGCTCTTCACAGATTGGGCATCTATTATAAGCAAGCCATTTATTCAATTATTTTCCTATTTCAGGCAAAATAGGAAATTCACAAAATTTTCTTGCATTCTTTATGGATGAAAATGGGATTAATGAAAATACGAAAGCATACATTGCTGAAATTAGTGTTACAAAAATCAGATTTATGTTGCTTGGAAGCTTGTGAGAGCTTAGTTCTGTAACCCTTTTTGTTCTCTTGCAACTTGTGCAAAGGAAAACATAATAATTAACCATATTAAACAATTTTTATAAATTTCAAAAATCACTAGAAGTATTTCACCCTTAGTAAAAATATAAGACATGGTTGCTGAGATGCCTCTTTGCTAGCATCCCTAGCAACCTTGTACCATTTTGATGTAAACAGATTTCAAAGCTAAGGTCTTGCTTGGTATAATATAGGTTGTCTTGTCTTATCTATCTGATTGACACTTAGTTTCTGTTAAAACAGAATCCGAAAAGAAAATTAATCTCTATTCTGTACAGAAAACAGAGAATTTATTGTAAGATCATGTATTTTAATTATTTTATTAAGTTATTTAATGGTTTTAATTAGTAGCATAACATGATGTATATTATATTATCTTTTACAGGCCTAAAGTATATATTCTCTAGAATTCATTTAAAACTTTGTTATACCATAATGAAGAAGAACCATAACTGTTTGAAAACATTTGTAACTTTATTGTATAGTGTGATGAGATGCACACTGGTAAAAGGCTTATATATACGTGCATTTTTACAGTACTCTGGTGTAGATATTCTACCATTTTTTTTATTAATTAGTGATGCTGGCTAATCGTTACAATCGAGCACTCATAAGCCTAACTAAAGCCAGAGCCAGATTAGAGTTCCTATCGAAATGCAAAAAGAAAAAAAGTACTCCTAATGTCGTTATTCCGGATCAGACTTCCTACTGGGAATGAACCACTGTTAGATAAGGTTAGAAGTATAAGAGGAAGGTAGTCTAATTGGCCAAATACCAAATTGGCAGAGCTTATCCAAATTGAGAATGCACTATTGGATATCAGCATGCACAACCTAAGGAGAGAGAATGCCAGACTGGTTGCCATTCAAGAAATGCTTACACACTCCTGTAAGAAGAGGTATCAAAGAAAACTCCAATGGATTCTACAGGAGCAAGAACCACAGAAATAGCCCACCTTCATTCTCGTTCATCACATGGGATGACCTTCAAGTTCCCTCATAAGTGAGCAAAGTGCTGAGATTAGGTCCCAACTTTGCCCCTTCTCCAAACACGGATATCGTTAACACCATCCCCAACCTTTAAGCGCTATTAGTAGGATGTCCTGATAGAGAGAAAGAATACTTCTGGTGGAAAGCCACACATACCCTGAAAAAAATCTAGAGAATCGCAGGAAGAGAAACAATTAAGAGCAAATCTGGAACATAGTGTAGGTGGATGCAGTCGAATAAAGTCGCACTGGTCAGAGTGGACAAAAGCAAGTTGCTAGTCCTCATGAAGAGGGATACCTACAACATATCAATTGTACACAATGCAACAACATTGCCAATTTACAAACGAGGGTTAAGCGCTTTGCCAATATGAAACTAGCGAAATGGCTGGAGCTAAAAATTATTATTACCAATGCACCACACACTCCTAGAATGTTCGCTTTCACTAAAACCCACAAACAGGGGAGAGAACTAAGACGGTGGTAGATAAAGCCAGGGCACCTACTATTAAACTGGAGAAAGCCACTCACGGGATGCTGGCACTCCTCCTGGAAGGATACCCATACTCCCTCACTACTCCGATAGACCTGATTTCCATGCTTAAAGAATTACTTACACCGCCTAGTTTCATCACAGTCTTAGACTTTAAATCACTGTACCCATCTATTAAACTTCCACCAGTATTTTGCGCCATCAGGGATACCCTGTTTAACATCGTAAAACATAACACATTGCACCAACACATCCTTGAAATGGCACATTTGCTTTGTCACAACTCCTTCTTCCAGTTCAAAGGAATAATGCATGAGCAGCAAAGGGCAGCTCCATCGCAGGAGACCTGTATGAAATAGTAGTGAGGAAACTGGAATCGAAATTTATCCCAAAACATCTCCCCAACATACTATTGTATAAGCGGTATATAGATGATATTCTAATCCTATGGAAAGATGAGCTGAACATTTCTGCACTAGTTGATGATATCAATGACAGCCCATATGGCTTAATTATAGAAATAGACCAGGCACACCCTACAGAAGCTCACTTCCTGGACATTAATATTAAGGTTGAGTGAACAACCGTCTACACAGCAGTTTATCGCAAACCGAGCTTGGATTGTTTATATATACCAGCAGGATCCTGTGACCCTCCCACAATACAAAGTTGCAGCTTTTAAAGCCTTGATCAAGAGAGCACATATGAACTTCCCAAACAGCAATCTGGTCTGAAATGAAACACAGAATATATAGCCAAACAGCACAGTTACCATGGGCTCATAAGTAAACTGAACAAAAAAATACAACCTCAAGAAGCAAATTGTAACCAATGTTACTCCAAGTAGCAATATCCCAATCACAAATAATCTGGTACTAAAATCCATATATACTGAGATTGTTAGGAAAAAGGATATCTGAAAGTAGATTAGAAGATGCACTATGATTTTTGATTTGTTACGAAATGGAAAAGATACACCAGACGGAAATAAACTTCTCGGCATCTACACCGTCCTTATCATTGATCACAGGTGTGATAGAAACATGGTCTACATAGGATCAACCAAATGCCCTCTTGAAACCTGAATCAAAGAACATAAAGTGGATATTAATCATGAAAGAATCAACACAGCTCTAGCTGTATACTCTTTGGACCCAGACATAGAACTCATATTCTCTCAAGCAAAGGTCATACACACCACTCACTGCACGAACCATCTCAGATGGCTGGAGGCGATCTAATATGCTTAAACACTATTAAAGAGAATAATTACATTAACTACAAGGGTAAGAATGCCGATTGGGGGGAAAATCTTTTATTTCCCTATTGTCGGGATGGTCTAAGGCACGGGTTCCCAACCTATGGGTCGCGACCCAGAAGGGGTCGCGACGGGTTTTCTGTGGGGTCGCCAACTTATGCAGTAAACTAAAACAAAATTTTCACTATAATGCAATATTTATTTTTAATGGTGTCTTAAAGTTTGAATAATAACAAAAAGCACTACCGAAATTTCTGTAAGGTGCCTCGAATCTAATGCTATACAACTAAGAAAATTCCAAGAATTAAAGGAACAATGTAATTATATTGTAAGATTATTTACGTATAGTTGTAATTAGCATTCTTTTGTGACAGAATAGCGTACCCAGATTACACTTATTTTAATTTTTAAAAAATTAAAATAAGTGTAATCTGGGTACGCTATTCTGTCACAGTTGGTTGAAACATGTGTTGAGAGTTTTGAGAGGAATAAATTAAATGTTGAGAATGACATGAGGTTGGCATTAACAAAATCTCACCCGCAAATTTTGAGGCTGGTTAATAATACATGCAATTTCAACCATCTCATTGAATTAATTATTAAACATAATTTAAAATAAAATTATACTAAAAAACTAATTTCATTGTTTTTTAATTACCTTATTAAAAATACCTTTTTCAATTGTATCGGGGTCGCGGATCACTTGGCTTTTATAAAAAGGGGGTCGCCACCCGAAAAAGGTTGAGAACCGTTGGTCTAAGGTCTACGCGTATGTGGGTGGTGGTTTTTAAAGGCAGCAAAGACAAGTGTGAAACACTTGTCTTTGCTGCCTTTAAAACGGTTTCCCTCTGGGTTTCCAGAGGGAAACCGTTTATTCCGGACGATAATGCTTACATAAAGTCTCTCGTTGACAAAGTCCTGTGTTATTGGGAAATTTTGATTCTGGTACTGGTCTTGCGTCGGTGGTAATTGCGGCGATCTTGTCCAGCACTGTCGGGGTTTTCTGGACAGTGTTGAGAGAAAAAAGTTCAAAGTCTCCAACGTCAGTGCACAAAAGAAGAACAAAGGCACAAAAATAAGCGGAGATATACGAACACAACAGAAGTCTAGGTGGGAGTCTTGGTGGAAGTCTTGGTGGAAGTCCTGTTGTCCTTGAATTTTGCGTTTTTATAGGGTTTTTGTGATTGGCTTCTTACTAATTGGATAGATCTTACATCACTGTTTTCCAATTGGTCATCCACCTGTCTTCAGGTGTAAATGGAGCTTCGTAAAGCTTGCGGGAAAGGTCGGCTGGAGATGGTTTATCCGACACCATCTTTTCGAATCTGATCGCGTTTAATTGTTGATTATGACACCTATGCTTTTTGATATATTTTTTTTCTAGTTTCGTTTTGCTTTCTAAACTGCGTCTTAACTTTAATATTTTAAATTTTCTTCTTTTATATCTAAAATTTTGTTTTTCCCGTTATTCTCTATGAGCGCTGACTTCAAAGTCCGGTATCGCCGATTCGATACTTATATAATTTGCTTTCCTGACGATTTAACTTAACAAACTTTCTTTTTCTTATATCTTTCCCTTTTGCGGGGGCTATTTCCGGGACCTCACACAAGAAATAAATCGCTCTATCGATGGCCTGGCAGGCAATACTAGATAAATCTTTAAGATAGAACACTTCTTGCATAGCGTGCAAGTCCATAGTGACATCATCAGGTTGGGACAACGTTCTGGATCGTATTTCATAGCAACTTTGAATTGAAGAGCATTCTGTTAGGGAGATCATTACCTGAAGAAGAACTGTAATGGTTCGAAAACATTTGTAACTTTATTGTGTAGTGTGATGAGATGCACACCGGTAAAAGCTTATAGATATGTACATTTTTAACTTTATTATATTAAAGAAAACATTTTAACACACATTATGTTTTGGAAAATAAGTAAACATTTATTCAACAGACTAAAATTTCATTAACAATTCATTTATCTACCCGTTATAAATAACAGCATTATTGGCATTAGTTTTATTTTCTAAAAATAAAAATAAATAAAACTTGTTTTAATTAACAGTAAAACAAAATTAATAACATCACTTTTCATCTCATTGAGTTATAGNGAGGCTTGTAAAGGGGGTGGAACCTTGTCAGTGGAAGATGTGACACCACCGCTTCTGAAGTTGAATCCCGATTCTCCGTATCCAGCTACCGGTGATAGGGCGGGTAGTGTGGCAGCTACGGCAGCTGCAGCAGCTGCAGCTGGTGGTAAAGGTACCCCCGCTTGATTCATATAAGCTATGATCCTACGCATCTCTTCCAATGCATTTGCTTGCATCAGTATATAGTTCTTGGCTAGGAGAAGGGTTGCAATTTTGGATAACTTTCGTACAGATGGCGAATGGGCATAGGGTATAACGGCTCTGAGTTCGTCTAGGGCATCGTTCAGGTCGTGCATACGTCTTCTTTCTCTAGCATTGATGCAAAGACGGACGGATTTTGCGTGTCTTGACTTTTTACCTGTGCACGATTCGGTCGTGTCCGGATAACTTTCGTTTCTTCCATCGAATTTACTTGTTATTGCGTTTACATCTGGAAGAATGAAAGAGAATTCAATCAGGGACGTTTCTATCACGTCTTAACGTCAAGTCAATTGCTTTATGTAGTCATTTAAAGCTTGATTAAATATAAAATATTCTAAATTCCAAGTTAGGAAGTTCGGGAGGAACAATAACACATTTCTAACAATTTTATTTATTAAATTCTCTGTTAAAACACATTTTATTAACTTATATATACAGTCGTGTAATGGTTAAAGTTCCAACGTATAACCATTCTAATTTCCCAAATCATTATAAACGTGATTGTGATCCATCGAGGTTATGACCATTTACGTGTATATAAATATATATACGATCTATTTTTAAGCTATTTACACAGGTAATTTTATAAATTTCTTTATTTTAGATCCGTTTAAGTATTAGAAAGACGTTTTAGATCTTAAGTAGAATCTATAGAAAGTGTGGAAAATCACTGAAAATCCTTTGCTCTATCGAATGTTTTTTCTTAAATATTTTATATAAAAATCAATTAAATAAGTAGTTTAAACGAGAATTTGATTAATTATTAATGTTATAAAGATAATTAGCATGTATTTAGTTGATAAAAATCATAATTTACGAGGATATAAACTATATCAATCGAGGTTGTATCGCTGTTTATTTAATCAATATAAGACTTTTAAAAAATAAATTTAGCTTTTATTCTTATTAATTTAATTTATTTTATTTAATATTTTTACCATTTATTGAGTCAAAAGTAAAAATAAAGACACGAACTACGCGTACAGCGTACGAATGTGATTCGCTATCCTCTCGGATGAGGAGCCGCATCCGGATGCTGGACACGTTGATTTATTTTATTAAAAAAAAGCTTAATAATTTGTTAAATTATAATCTTTAACTATAAAATAGGAACATTCGGTAGTATTTAATGCTTTTTTATTCTTAAAAATTGCATTATATTATTAAGAATTACTAGCTTCTGTATCCAGAGTTGGTTAAAGAGAGTTGGCCTAAGTTATCCTTTATAAAATTTTATTAACATTTTTATTATAAATAAATAAAATATATATAAATAATTAAATTTTCTATTGTTAGTTTAGAATATAATTAATAAATCCGAGTAAAGAAAAGTTAGAAAATTGAGTAAAATTTCAAAGAAAACGATAAAAGAAAAGACTGATGCGATTTTGGCCTAAGTTCTGAAGGATTTTTTTAACCTAAAAAAAGGAATTTGATTGTCCGAGATAATTTAATAATTTAGAAAAATAAATAAAGAAGATAATAATTTAAGGAATTTATGTTATTTTCTATAATAAATCTAAAATAAGTATCTTAATAGACAAGATACTTTCTTTTAGTGATAACTTATAAAATTACGTATTATTTCCGTACTTTTTATATCAGGATAATTTCATTACTGATTTATCCAGGATAAAATAACATTACGGAAACATTTTATCTTGTTATATACTTAAAAATAAAGCCAAGCTTAAAATATTTTGAATAAATTGTCCCGGATAAGAATTTTAACATAACTCTATATCTCGTATTTAACAACCTATAGGCTAGATTTATAAGTAATATTCACCTATATAATGTCATAATTATATGGCTAAATATCCCTATATATCTAGAACTTATAGGGCTAAATTGAGAGAGAGAAGTGTGCTCTTTATGGTGATTTATATGAAGAAACGGTTTTATATAATGTAATATTAAGCATTTTACGATTAAACTTTTCTCTTATATTTGATTTAATTCAATAAAGTGACATGAAAATTAAATGTTTATCTAAATTAAGTTCGATTAAATTAAATTATATTGATAGAAAATCTTACATTTACACATAAACTAGCAAAAAATCGTGCCAAAATTCGTGGAGAAGATGCTCTTTTACTTCTGTAAAAAATAGAGAATTATTTTATATAATAACATATAAATTGAAGCTAAAAAATAAAATTTAAGAATTAAATTTTTACGTTATATTTACATATAAAAGCATTTAATTAATATAAACAGCACATCTAAATATTTAAATATTGCTCAATTATTTTTAAGCACTGTTACTGTTAATTAAGCATTATGAGAATTTCAATTTTTAAATTGTAACAAATAAGTTTTTCTCATTTACAGACAGTTAAACTTATTACAATAGACTACTGATATTACTGTACATTTAACAATAAAAAAAAAATAAGAAATGTATATTCTTACTAATACAATTTATTTACAACATTTTAGCATTGACTATTTTTTAATATTGTAGTAAAACAGTAAGAATAAATTTCAAAAAATGAAATTTATTCTTAGGAATTTTGGGAGATATTAACTTTAAGATATGAGGTGAGAATTTTGATTACAAAAATTTAATGATAATGAATTATTCTGATTTTTTAAATCTAAATTAAAGAAATATCAGTTTCAGTATTTCAAATATAGTAGAACTTTCTAACCCATTTTTTTTGTATTTGTGATTTGCAACATTAGAATAATTTATCTGAAATGAATCAATTTTATTTCACATGTGTAGATTATTTTGTTTAAGTTTTGTAAAAACATAAAAATAAATACTACTAATAAAAAGATACCATAACAGTTAATACTTTTTGTTAATACAGTAGCCAACCAAATATCTGGCAAGCTTGGATTTCTAGAATTTCCTGTTTTCTGAACTCAGGTTAAATAAATATGTACTTAAAATAAACAATGGAAAGTAAAAAACAACATTGTATTTAACACATTGTATACTAACAGTTTTTACTGGAACTGGCATTGTGTGAAATATACTCCATGGAAACCAAAACAAAGTACTTACACAGCAAACTACAACTACTACAACTTCCCAAATTCAAAACTAGCAAGTTTCAAAAATAGTCAATTTAATGATAATTCCAGATTTCTGGAAGCCAGATATTTGATCCAGTAATGTTTATTATATAGTTAATTTAAAGTCTTGTTATATTCAAATAATCTTTCAAATAATGCTAAATAAAACAATGATGGTATTAGTAAAGAATGTTTGAAAGATTCCATTTTTCAAACAGGAATTTCAAATTTGATCAATGATATGGTATGTTCTTTGTAGAACTGTCTAATGATGGTCATTAAATATGACTAAAAACATTAGCAATATTGAATTTAAGTATTATGTTGAACTTAAAAGATTTTAGTTGCATTAGGAATAAAAGAATGGTACTTTAGTGTACTTTATTTTATTTAATATTTTTACCATTTATTGAGTCAAAAGTAAAAATAAAGACACGAACTACGCGTACAGCGTACGAATGTGATTCGCTATCCTCTCGGATGAGGAGCCGCATCCGGATGCTGGACACGTTGATTTATTTTATTAAAAAAAAGCTTAATAATTTGTTAAATTATANGTTCCAAATCTGTAAAATATGATGAAGGGATGTTTGGTCCCAAAAATCATTTAATCCCAAATAAAATTTGGATGCATTTTCGTTTAGCATTGTTTTTTTTTCTTACTTCCTTTGGAGTCATATAATCTGCTTAAAAGTATGAAAACATCATTCAAGAAAAATAAATATCAATAAATCAGTAGATTTAATTTTATATATTATTATACTATATATTATATTATTCACTATCATTTCCATGTGAAACTATTATATAGCCATACTTTTAATGATTATATAAATAATAAATCTGATAAGAATGAATGTAAAATATTGGTTAACATGCTTTTCAAGTTGAAATATATTTCTAAACATAAATATCAATGAGAGACATGAAACATGCACAGCTTATTGCAATCTATCTATGCACTTATTAAGAAAGTTTAAAATATTTAAGAATCTTTTGTAAAATATTATAATATTTAGAATCTTTCTGTGAAAAGAAAACTGTAGTCAATTCACTATTATTTAATTTGCACATTTTTAGTTATAATATTTTGTGCATAAAGGATAATTTAAGAGGCACATAGTCATTGATCAATAGGATTTGAATGTAAACATCTATACATTTTTTAGGTAAAACTAAATTCTAAAATATATATTTAAAACTGTAAAATTATGAAATTTTACACAATAAAATAAATACAGAAAAAGAGAACAAATATGTATAACAGTTATATAAGAATAAAGGTGATTGATTTTATACATTCTAAGCTAATATAACAATCATTACATCCAAAGTTCCTATCTTTAATTAAATGAAATAAAAACTTACAATATACCATAAATTCTACTCAAAATTTAAAAATTATCATCCTATCTATATATTTATAGTTTGGCAATTCAATATTCTTTGTAAAATTCTCACTACTGCACAATATAAACATGTAGATAATTTATATAAAAGTACAATAATATGTTATGTACAGCATATTGCAATCTATCTATAACACGTCAATGCTTCTGTAGTTCTAAATTCATTGATACAAAGATGTAAGATATTAAGCACTCATAACAATTCATAGAATGAATTACATGTTTTAAAACTAAATATTAACAAGAGTATTTTGCCAGTAATTTGGAAACATACAGAATAGGTATAAAATAATAAGCAAATCAGTGATGCCCAAACTTTTTGGTTGGCAGACCAAATTGTGCCTAAGTTGTAGGTAGGTAGATCATAAATATTTTGTAAGTAGTATAATAAATGTTACTTCTAGCTACTTTTTTGTGGGAGATAAAATTTGAGCAAAAACCATCTAAAAAACAGCAAAAAATTCAAAAAACCTCTAAAAATGAACAAAAAGACCAATTTTTTTAAATCTCCCAAAATTGATGACATTTCTGGATACTACCTCAGTGGGAGATAAATCAAGTCTGCAACCTGCATAGTCCAGAAGATGACCCTAGAGGTAACATAGTTAACGAATCTTACATGGCCCAACACAACCTTACTCACTTGAACACCAGCACCCTTCCGACCTACTCCTGTACCATGGGAGAAAGTTGGATTGACCTAACGTTAGGAAACAGTCAGTCACATCATCCCTAGGGTCGACCACTGTTACACTACCAATATAGATTCTGCCAATAGGTATATCTTCATCCAACTGAACACTACTAGTAATACTAATAATCATAATTTTCACTATACTCGCACTAACTGGTAATTATTCTGTGATACCTTCAATAACATTTGGGCTGGTATCCCTCACCACAGTCACTATACTCAGGACACTTTAGACCATCTTGTCACCAAGACTTACAAATACAATCACTAACTCTTACATTATTCCTCCAAGGTCAAACATTGTAAACACAAAAAGGTTCTTTGGTGGACCATTGAACTAGAAAACAAGAAAAAAGTTGTTGGGAGATTAAGGAGGCAATTTAGGAATGAACAGGACCTGGACATTAAAGTCACACTTAGAGACCAGTACAGGCATGAACACAATGCTTACAAAATCCTTATAAATAAAACAAGGACTAACACTTAGAAGGATTTCTGTACCAACACTTGCAGTCACAACTCCTGGTCTGAACCATACTACTTAGCTGGTAAGGAAAAATGCCAGCTCCAAACCCCCTCCACTATCCAGCTCCCTGATGATCATTACACTAACAACACGGAGGAAACTATCACGCACATTCTCACTAGTTTTTATCCTTCGAATGACCCACAGCAAGATGACAATACACAAGTGGTCATCCGGAGTTCTATACTCTGTGGTTACACGCCTGTTTTTTTTTTTTTATTATTTTCATTATTATTATTAATCTGTATAGTTTTAGTTTAATTTAAATTCTAGAATTTTCCTTCTTTCCGATTTCTTTGTTCCTTTGTCTCGGACTTCTGAGAACTCGCCTCACCCCTAACCCATCAGGGGGTAGCATTAGAACAAAAAGAGAAAACGAGGCTGGAGGGGAAAAGGAGAGTTTCTAGAAGCATTTTTAGGTCGGACTCAGAGAGAGACAGACAAGTGGCAGTAGCTCTTGAACAGAAAGTCGAGGAGCGCTGCAGAAGGACGCTGTAAGAAGCAGATTGGTAGAAGAATCCGGTCGACGATTATAGAGAAACAACCCCAAAACAGACCCAAGTTGTTCTAAGAGGAGAACAGACGAGAAAGAGAAGCCGAGATGAGGAATGGTGGAGAACCAACTGGAAAATTGGGTACCCTTCTGTCCTTTAATTCTTCTCATTTCCCCTTCTTTTTCTATTTTTAGTTTAAGTTATGTTAAGGTTTATGCGTGCAAATAAATTGTCAGGAGGTAGTTATCAAGAAATTAACTACCGGTCTATTGATATGCCTGGTCACTCAAGACTGTGGAACCGTTTGGAGGAGAACAGCAGGAATCCGAACCTATTCTGTATATATATTTCAAATTCAGTGCGAAATTAAACTTGTTTAATTGGTAGAACGTGTATGTGTTTTCCTGTCCACGTTGAACATTTCACACTCACTCTTCCTAATACAGACAACGACCACAACTTAATCTATATTGAGGTTTCGAATGCTTATTATTCCACTTTTCTAATGCTTAATATATTAATTAAATACCACAAAACCACTACATACTTAAACTAGTTTGTTAAATTTTCCACTCTTGAGTAGCTTAGACAATTTGTCTTTGTCAGAATGTAGCGATGTAGCATCATGAGTGTGCTAGAAAAAAAAATTTAATGGTTTTATCGCAAATGATTTTTTAGCAGCTTTGCTGCCAGATTTCTTTTTGCAATTACATCAGAGGTGCTATAAACCCAAAGAATCTGATGGATCTTTGAACAAACATAAAGGGTCGTTTTTGATGGCTTTAGCAGATTTTTTTAATCTCCCACATAGGGAGTGCCCAGAAATATTATTGATATTTCATGGTAAAAAATGTTGTGGGATATTAAAAAGCAATAAAAAAGTTGAAAAAACTCTCAAAAATGGGTAAAAAGATTTAAAATTTTAGCCTTTCTCATGAAAATTTATCTCCCACTGAAGTAGTATCCAGAAATGTCATCAATTTTGGGAGATTTAAAAAATTTGTCTTTTTGTTTCATTTTTAGTGGTTTTTTGAATTTTTTGCTGTTTTTTGGGATTTGTCCTAAAAGTGAAATTGGGAGATTTTTGAGAGATTTCAAAATTTTGTTTTTACTTGATTTTACAACACTTTTTGAATTTTTTGCTGTTTTCTTAGGTTGTTTTTGATGAAATTTTATCTCTCACAAAAAGTATCCAGAAGTAGCATTTATTATACTACTTTTGTGTATTCTATATATATAAAAAGTAAGACTACATTATCATAAGGGATGTCAAAAATGATTACAAGCCAGATTAACATATGCTGAAGGCTGGATTTGGTCTGGGACAATAGTTGGGTCACCATTGGAGTAAATTATTAAAAGCTTAGATAAATTATTTAGAATCTTTACTACATAACTAATTACTATCCACTTTTCTAATGCTTATTATATTAATTAAATACCACAAAGCCACTACATACTTAAAATAGTTTGTTAAATTTTCTACTCTTGAGTAGCATAGACAATTTTGTCTTTGTCAGAAACAATTAAAATGCTAAAACTATTACATTTTTTTGTGCTTTTAATTTTAATATATAATAATTTTATCTGGAGAAACAGAAAAAAGAAAAAAATAAAATTTATTCTTTTCTCTTATGTTAATATTTCTAAATCATATTTAAATATATTCGACCAGGACTATGAAAAGGTAGTTAATATGAGAAAAGAAGTTTTTGGGTTTACATGTGGTTGCCTCCATCAAGTTTAACTGATCCATTGTCCTCTTCCTATCTTGTTGTCATAATTATATTCTGTAAAAATATCAGTAATTTTTTTTATAAAACAGATATTATTTTCTCTCATGCTATTATTATATATATATATATATTTTTTATTTTTCCTGTGGTTTTTCCAATTCTTGCTATTGGTTTGTTGAAGAGATCATATCATTTCCTACAGAATTCACTGAAATCTCAATATTGTTATCTTAACACACTAACCACTTTACATAATCCAGGTCACATGTGCAAACCTTTTAAAAGCATTATTAGTTTAAAATATTAATAAATACAACAAAAAAATTTTTATATTTTGATATCCCACAATCTACATCTCATAATATTGTACTAAATATTCAATAGTAAAGAATTTCATCATTTCAAAAACAATCAACACCTTTTTTTCCTGATCTTGTGTATGTAGTAGCTTGTATGATAATATTAATTCCTAGTTACAGGTTTTTTGTTTTTGTAATACAGAAATAATAATAATAGCAAGAGTATAATAAATAAAATCTGTAAACTATATATATATATATAGTTAGTTTACAAATTTTATATTTTATAATTATATATATATAATGATAAAAAGTATTACAATTGTAAAAAGAAAGCTAATAGAATAAAAATATTTCAGACTTTTTATCAGTTATTAAAACATTCAAAAAAGGGAAAGTGATCAAGTAATTCTCATTAAAGTCTTGGAAATTCTGCAATTTTTTTCACACATGAAAACTCTGACTAATATTGATATTTTTCCTTATCTATTTCATGCTTTAATTATCTCAAATAACTAATTGGTAGAGATATGCCAGGCTTATCAAACTGTAATGGAGCCACATAATTGAGATCACATCAAGAAAAAAAAGACAAATTTTATTTGTGCATTGCATCCTACGAATAAAATTAGTCTTCTTTTCTTGATGTTATCTCGATTATGTAAACAAAGGAGATTTTGCATTTTTGCAAACATTTTTGTGAACAGTGTATTTGCATTTTTACCAAATGCTCATCTTCTGATGTTTAAAAGCAAGTATTTTATCTGGGTCATTTGAATTGTTCCTGTGTATTGTCAGGAGTAAAGATGAATAGCAATAGGAAAAGCAAAACTTTTGAATTGAATTCCAAAATAACGTGGGAGCCCAATATAAGTTTTAATCCATTCCCACATGAAAACAGATGATTATTCGGAAATCAGAAATCGGAGAAACAGCATGAATGCAGCATGGCGATAAATTTTTTAAAATTTATCGCCATGCTGCATTCATGCATGTTCATCTGTAACCTTTGAAACATCAATACCACTTATAAAAAAATAAACAAAACCAAAAATAATTCTTAAAATTTTATTTATTTCCTGTGGAATCCACTTATTGTAATCACTTTGGGACTTGCCAAAACTGATTAATTAATAAAACCACAGATTAGTAAAAATTCTATTTTTAATAACATTGGCATTAAAACATGTTAAGATAATTGAAAAATATAATAAATAAATTTTCAATTTATACAATTATAACTATAATTATTATTATAACTTACATATTTTAGGACATGCAAATTATGATAATATTATCCATGATTACAATAAACAGATTCTGCTGTATATTGATTAACCATTGTTTTCATAATGTTTTCACATCATTATTTATACTAAAACTTACTAAAGAATTTTCTAATATATTTTGTTTATTTTAAATTGGTCTGATTTGTTTCAATTGATCTAAACACAGTGTTTTGGAATATATCTTTACTATTCATTTATTTTATTTTATTTCATTTCAAAATGGTAGAAAAAAAAGCAAAGAATACTTTTCCTTGAATTCTAAAATTATGCTTTTACATATTGCATAATACTAAGACCTGAACCATGTCTTTATGTAAAGATAATCATCAGTTATACTTTTTCATCATGAATAGTTTTTTGAGAATAAGACAACATCTACAGTATATACTACTACATAAGATAGATTCAAATTAAAAACAAAATCTATTAATATTAACAAATTTCTCTGTAACAGTTCTTACAACTGCATCCATAACAATGATACCAATTAAAATCATGTGTTAATGGTATATGATTTCCAGTGATATGATATCAGTTATCAAGTATTGTCATGTCATATATCCTGACATCAAGTTCTATTTGGCAAATGATATGACTTGATGCCAGTTGTCAGGAAATGATATGACATGACATCACATAAGAATAAGTGATTTTACTTGATGCCATCTGTTAAAATGTTTTCTGTTTTCAATTTCCAAACCTGTGACAAAATGATTGAAATTATTTGATATCATCCTATCATCTAATATCATTTGACATCATGTCTAGAAGTTTTTGAAAATATCTTAAAAAAACATTTTATTATTAAAAATTTCTGACTTCTATAAAAAATTTTAATTCTGAATTAGTAACAAATAATCATATAGCCAATTGACAGTACTTGATATCATTTAATATCAATCAAAAAAGTTTTCAGTAACCATCTCTTATTTTGTTCATGTCATTGGAAACTGAACAAAAATCATTTCATGATTTTCAAATAGTTTTCAATGACATGAAATGATCAAGTAATATCATTTAGTCATTTGAAATCAGTTCATCAGTTGATGTAAACTGGTATCATGCCACACTGTCATTTGAAACTGTCAAAAAATTATTTCAGACATATTATCACTTGATATTATTTAAAAATGATAGGATATATTTACTACGGTAGTTATAATTATCATATTTCATTATAACAGAAAATATATTTAGAACATAATATAAAATGCTTATACTTTCATAATTTTTATGACATTTAATATTAGTTAATGGAAATGAAAGACTGACTATGAAATCATAATTGAATAATTATGATATTTTAATGAAACATGTTTAAATATTTTAAACATCAATTATTTTCTTTTGTGAAATACACAAAAAGATATTTATCAAATTTATAAAATAAATGTATAATAAGATGTATTTAAAAATTATAAATAAATCTGATTTATTAAACTAATTGACAAAAGCTGACATTTGCTTTACTCTTCAAAAAATAATCTCTTGTAATTTATATCGTTATTTTAGTTTTAGTGATCTCTTGAATGAAATTTAGTCATTAAGAAAATTTATTCATTAATTTTATCTGATTATTTCTGTTTAACTTCACCAAAAAAAATATCCCATTTATAAAAATTAATTACTTAAAATAAAAACTAATTTTGTGCTGAATGACTTTTCACAGCAGATCAGTTAAAAGTATATTAATTTAATTCAGCAGATTATGTACAGTAGCTAGTTCATTCTTATTAATTATTTTTGTGCATTATAACAGCTTTTAACAAAATCTAAGATATTTAAAAAAAACATTTAGTATCAGATCAATATCATCAAAATATTTCTAATTGAAATAAACATGTGCAACATGCGATAAATATCTGATCAATTAATAGTTCAGTTGTTAAATTAAATTTTGTCTTCAATCAGTAAAAAATTATTCTAGTTTAATCAATATAAAATTATAAAAATAATAATTATATTAATTGTTTATCAAAAGCATTTTAATGCTAAAAGTAATAAAATAATAGAAACAACTTTCATATTTTAAGAAGTAAACTAAACACCTAAAAAAAATTGAAGTTTATAAATTTTGATAATTAAAATTAATAACAGCTTTTTGAAGCTATGTTATTAATTTTAATTATCAAAGTTATTTCATAAAGAAAAAAATTGAATATTTGAATTTTGAATATTGAATATTACAAATTAAAAAATATATATATCTATTTCACATTATTTTTAAAAAATGATATATTCTAGGAAACATTTCTTAGATACATTGGTTTTTAAGAATAATAAAATATAATTCCTGGAGACTAACTCATTAACATGTTTAATTTGTAACTATACCTTTACAAAAAGAAAATTTACTTTTAGATTAACTAAAAGTAAATTATAAAAAGAATTATAAAAAGAAATCATTAAATATAAAATTAGACATATGTTTTTAAATAGTGAATATCATACTGAACTGGAAAAATAAACTACAAAAAAAATCAGCATCAAATTGAATAGCTAACAAATGAAATTTCTGTATTATTTTTTCATTTAATATCAAACATTTAAAAATTTTTCAATTCACATTCAAATATGAAAATACATATGAAATTTCAGTTGGTTTGTCATGCATCTATAAATGCATCTTTTTGCAAACATCTGCAATCCTGTTTTGATTACACAGCATAAGCATTATAAAACAAGATTGCAAGTATCTTCATAATCCCTTTCTTTATATTAGAATAGAATTAATTTGGATATGAATATACATTTAGTGGTATTTTTAGGATGAAGAATATTATGCACAATATAACTTATAAGTGAAATGAAATAAATGATTTTTGCAGAAATTTTAAAAGCACTTTAAAATAAAATTATAAATTATTAATTCCCAATGTATTTATCAGATCATTACTTATAATAATGTGAAAATGTTTCTGCAACCAATTATTCAGAAATAATTTCTATCATTTAGAAAAATAATAACTTTTTATATTTCAATACATAACATTTTTAATTATAGATGAATAAGGCCAAATGATTTGTCAGATTATAACTGGACAATCTGTCAGATTGTTTGGCTTTAATCAAAAATTGGGTTAATAGATATTTATATTTGTATAGATACATAATATAATAGATTTTAATAGAATTATAAGCAAGTATCTAATGATAATTAAAAATATATTTTATCATTCACACACAATTAAAAAAGTATAAGAAGATAGTTTAATATTGTAATATTTTTGTGCAAAAAATATTTTGTACAGAATTATTTGATATGCTTTAGTTTACATACAATAGCAAGAATAAAGTCCTTAATTCTTCTTTTGAAACAAAACATACAGGATTAACTATTTAAAATTCAATTTAATCTTATTTACTGACAAAATATTATATTTTTTAAAATAAATTTAATTAATAATTTACTGAATAGAACTGAAAATTTATTTAATTAATAACTATGTTTAGTAAGAACTATTTTAGGCTGATTATTTTGATGATTGTAATCAACAAAACTAAGTTTTTAAATGAAAGTTTAAAATAATGTTATGAAAAAAGTTTAAAAAAAATTTCTAATACATATGAATTTTCAATGACTTTGTTGTTAAATTCTTTATTAAAATATTTATTAGTTACAAAATAAAATATTTAAAATTTATTCTATTTGCACATTAAAATATATATTTTAAGAATTTGATTAATACACTACAGTATCTTTTTATAAAAGTTTTAAATAAAAGTTAAGTCTTTTTTTGATGTTTCCACAAATTTTATTTCTAAAAAATATTTTTATTTATTTATTACTTAAATGGAAAATGTAAAAATTTTAATGAATCTTTATCATCAAAATAAGCAAAGTTTAAAGTTTATTTGAAACATAATATAACATGTTATGTAAATTTTTCTTTGATATAATTGTTATTCATGGATTAATTCTGTTGACAGATATTAACATATTCATTCATATTTTCAAAAGTTATAAATCAGTTTAGCATCTTTATGTAATTGTCTTATTAAACTTTTTTGTATAATTTCTTAAATACAGAAAACATTTCAAGAAGGAATAGTTATTTTCAAGTTTGGAGACATAACAAAATGTACACAAAAAAATTTATAATTCATTTTTCAAATTTTTCAATTTCAAATTAAAAAAAAATAAAACTATGAAGCATCTTATAAAATATAAAATTTAATGAATTCTTAAGCATTTTCTTTATATTACACATTATTATTCAAGGAATACCTTTTTTTTGACAATAAATTTGGACAGTTTATTTCACAAATTTCAGAACAACCATATGATTATGTAAAGAAGTTAACATTTGTTATAAAAAAAATAATGCACTATATTAACTTGGAAAAATTTATATTTATTAGGTTTCTAGTTTTTTATATTTTGAAAATGTGCTGTTCTAAAATATTTATTATTTAAAAAATAAAACTACAGTTTTTCTAAAACTTTATTTTCCAATTAATGGGAATAATATGATATATTACTGCAGTTGGCCAATCTTTGTATTTGGCTTTTTAATAATAATAAATGTTTCAAAAAGTTTAGCTAAGTTATAAATTAATTTAACTTCTTTATGTAGTTGTTTTGTTGTTCTGAATTTTATTTTTTGATTTAAACATTCCAATAAACTAAAATACATTTGAATTATATGTTCATGAAACTTTCAGTTTTAATAGTTTATTTTGCGAATTAATTTAAAATTTACAATGTAAGTAAGGAGAAAATTAATAAAAAATTATGAATAGTTTATTTTTTGATTCTGTAATTCAATTTTTAAAATTTAAAAGTTTTATATTTGAGTTAGTATTGCCAATTTTTCAAATTGTTTAATTTTAAATATAAGTGTCCTCTAAAGAAAAATGTATAGTATAATCAAAATGTTGTTAAATAATTTTTTAAATTTTAAATATAAAATTCTTCATAGAATAATATGCTTAGGAACTGGAGCATATTAATTATCAAATTAAAGTTTTGTAATTTTATTACACTAAATTATTATTATAAAATGTTTTATTTAAAAAAATATATCCTTTTTACTTATTAAATTCAAAAAGACATTTTAAAACCAGGATATTATCATTGTATTATTGTGTATATTCAAATTTTCATATAAATCTTTATTTAGGTGCTATTTATTTATGAAATGGAAATTCAACAAAAATACAACCATACTTATAAAAGTTATACAAATTAAATTTTAATCATCAAATTGAATTATTTAACTATAAATATTAGTTTAGCAATTTTTTGACATTAGTTTCTTCTTTAAAATTAAAAGTTCTAAGTTTTGATTTTCTAATTTCATGTTTTAATAGGATTTTATAATAGTTTATTCTCAAATATTAAATTGTATGGCTTGTGTAGATTCTATTTTATTAAAGTTGTAATTTATGTGTCATTTTGATTATATGTTAAAGTGGCTGTAAAGTTTTCAATTGTTTTATTTCTATTTTAGAACATTATACAGAATTATTTAGAACTAGCACGGTTGTTACTATATTACTTCTTTCATTACTAGAAAGAAGAAATGCAATTTAGTTTAAATATCAAGCTTGAAGTACAAAAATCTCTTTATTAATACTGCTTATTAAAGTATAAATTAAATTTTTGCAGTGGGCAACTTTAGAGCATGCAAATCAGATATGAAGAGTTATAATGCTTGGCAGGTACATGGCACTTGCAAGAAAGGCACATACAATTGCTTCCATTGTTAAACTAATTCTTGCTCAAAACATTTTATAAAGATTTTTTTCCTATGCAAAATATGAAAAAAACAACCTGATGATAAAATATCAATTTAATTAATTATAAGTGATTTTCATTACTAGTGTTGTGAATGATCCAAAAATAATATAAATAGGTAAGTTGAATACTATTATATCACTATAAAAAATAAATATAATGATATATATTTCTCCATATGATGAACATAATTAAACAAATTGAAGTAAAATGAAATAAATTAATATTTTAACCAAGTTATAAATTTTTATTTTAAAAATGATAAATAAGTAAAAAATTCTTTAAAACAAAATATTATGCAATGGAAAAATGTGAGTTTCATTTTATATATACTTCACAACAGCTTCTAAAATCCACATTAGATCAATGGAAGAACAGTTTGAGAAATGTATATTAAATGTGCTTGGAGTAGTCAATTGACTTGAAGATAATGTAGAATTATCTTTGGCAAGAATAAGCAATTTTTTAGAATTTTAGTTTTGATTTCTTTTCTAATTGAGGATAATTGTCTTACCCTCAGTAACTCAGGCTCGATAAAAAAAAAAAAAAAAAAGATAGCAACCAGACTATTTTTCCACATGCTAACATAGCCAATTTCATTGGCTATGTTATGTATCCACAAATCTAATGTGGACTCTAAAAGTTGTCACAAACTACAGATTTAATCTATTATATAATGAACATTCATATTAGAATTAAGTCAACATAATGAAACTTTATTCCAATATATGTTGTATGTAATAAATTTCTATTTGTTTTATTTTTATTGTAGCATAAATTCTGAAAATTTTTGTAAGCATATAGATTTCAATATGGACTTGTGATTACTATATATTTTTAGTAATCTTGCAAAATATCATTAGTGAACTTTGAAAAGCAATACTTTTAATTGAGCAGATTTCATTGTAAAGAATAAGCGATGCCAATGCTATTCTAATAGTCATGATGATCTGAAAATACCCATAAAAGGATATCGAGAGCGCCTTGGTGAAGGTGGTGGAGTTTGGTTATTGTTAGAAGTTGTAGATAATATATTGAAACGTGACCTTGCAGGAGAAGGAGGTGGTTGAGGTGTTTGATTATGTAACTGCTGTGAAGGATTATTCACAGGAGAAGATGGTGAATGTGGGGAACGAGATCGTATTGGTGAGGAAGAGGTACGTGGAGGCCGAGAGTAATTAGATGATGAAGTATGTAAAGATCGAGATCGCACAGGAGAAGGTGGGGTTGGAGGAGAATGAGAGATTAATGATGATGAGTGCACAAGTGCTCTATTACGAACAGGAGATGCTGGCGCTTGTGGCAGCTGTGAATACGTAGGAGAAGTAGATGGTTGTGGAGATCTAGAACGCACAGGAGAGGACGGAGAATGTGGAGATCTAGATCTTGCTGAACGTCGAGGAGAAGGTGGTGGTTGTAAACTACGACGGCATATACAAGCTTCTCTTGGACGTGGTGAATTATGATAATTAATTAAAACTTTTTGGCATTCAATTTCATCATCATCAAAATTTAAATCTGGATAATTATCTTTCATTCTTCGTCTTTCCTTTATTTTTTATAAAGTTTGAATTATTTGATACTGAATTTATAATATATTAATTTAATAAACTTTAATAATTGTTTACTTATGAATTCAGGAATAGATAAAATAGTAAATAAATCATTTAATTTTTCAACAGTTTAGCTTTAATATAGTAGATGCTATCTAAAATATTTTTATTTATATAACTTAGAGTACAAACATTGAATCATATTTGTTATTACATGTTTTAATAAATACAAAAATGAAATAAATAACTTAAACTACTTACCTGTTCTTTCATTGTTAGTAACATAAGTTACTTTTTCAAAACACTTAAAAAAAATAATTTTTAATTAAGTATGAAATGTTTTAATTAATTATATGCTATAATCTATGAAAAAACACTACTTTAAGAAAAATAAAAATACAAAAGCTCTTCTTACTTTTAGTAAATTTTATATAATAGAATTAATTTGAGAAATAAATCTGGAAACAGCATATAAAATTGCTTCTATAAAGAATAGTGAATTTAAGGAATGAAATGTGAAATTCTATTTTAAATAGTATAAAAATTTCATATCTGATGAAAATGCAGCTTTCAATTTTATTTTTTCTTTTAGATTAGTAACTATTCATCTTGTTGCAAATCTTTAGAATTCTTTAAGACCTAGGAAAGTTTCAGGAATTTAATGTTCAGTCTTATAAAAAGCTTAATATATCAATAAAATATTTAAAGAATAAAAATGTTTGACTTCTAGAAAAAGGACATTCAGATTTCTTGTTAATGTGTGGAACCTAAATGTAAGAATATATGTTAGACTATATTTTAAACAAATGTAAAAAATGAAAACTTGATATGTAGTCCAAGAAGTTGTAAACAAAAATCAATTGTACAGATTATGTCATTAATAGCGATCTTCCATATGATTATTAATATAGAGGGCAATACTAATTTATGAAATAACTGATAAAGTAGAACAGTTTTGAAAAAAAAAAAAAAATTAATGTTAAATGCAAATTGGAAAATACAAAAATACCTGAATTATAACCAACTGAGAAAGGATATATGACCCAAAATGTACTTACATATTGGTTTAATAAAATCTCAGTGAGCTTTCCAATTGAGAACTGTGGTGTGATAAGTCCTTAAAATTATAGCAAATTACATATAGCTATTAAGATGATTTATTAAACCAATATAAAGTTCTATTGGTACTTTTAATATGTACAAAAGTGATCAAATTAAATGAAATTAATGTTGATTTACTGATTAAATACCCTTGAAAATTTAAATTCAAACAAAAACATCTGAGATGTAAAAAAAATTATGACAATTTGGATGACAGCCAAATTTTTTTCTTAGGAGTTTTTCTTTGGTAAAGAGAAACTTAACAAAACTTGTGGGTGCCATTTCAAAACACCAAGCTTATCTTAACCAAAGAAAAACTCCTAAGAAAAAAATTTGGCTGTCATCCAAATTGTCATAATTTTTTACTTTGCATAAATTTTTTTACTAAAATGTTTTTGTTTGGATATCAATTGTTTTTTGATTAATGACTATGTCATTACATCAAGACCTAAGACGAAAATGTAGTTTGGTTGGCACTCAGTCATAGCCTACAACGAAATGCATTCAATATGCCACCTAGTAAAATCATTATAAAAAGTTTTATTGTAATTTGAATAAATTTGAACTTTTGTTATTCTGGATAACATTTTGGATAAAAATCATTCATTTTAATGTAATTTTATCCTTATAAGCATAAAATTAAGTAATAAAAGTAACATAGCTCTGTGGGAAACCCCTGTGAACTTTCACCTATCAACCTGGAAGTTTTGTGAGCATCTTACTGATAACAAGTGTCTTAAATTTAAAATTTGAGCATTCTGGACCCAATAATTTTTTCTCTAGGAATGTCTGTAGTGCTAGATGAAGAAGAAAATACAGCTTTTTTTTGGCAATTTTTGCACTTTTTGATTGCTTGTAATTCAGCAACCTTTTTATAGAAAAACCTGAAATTTTGCACATTACCTAAGAAAACAATTATCTTCCAAATGAGATATTCAGAATTACTCCCTATTGGTGGCCACTTAAGTGAAGTGGCCCAAGATAAGAGCATCAAAAAATGAATTTATCCTTGTTTAAGTGGTCAACAGAACAAGAAAATCCTGCATTCCTAAACTCAATGTATTGTTTAAAGAACTTTAAACAAATTGACTGCATTCATCAGACTCAACAGTTGTAACTGGGCATAAATTGGTAGCTGTTAAATAGCAACCTGGATCTGCTGAACGATGAGTGATGTTGCGTTGGAACAAAAAGCTTCATTGGTTAGTTTCAGGTAGCAATAGATAGTGTAAATGAAAGATGCTACCAAATGTGACGTCAAAACACCAAACATGTTCTGAAAGAGCACTACTGTAAAGGGCGTTCAGCAGAAAAATACCCAACAGCTCCAGAACTGTTGAGTCTGCTGAACACAGCCATTGAGCTTTGTTTCTACAGTTTTGAAACAGTTTATTGAGATTTCTGACAAATGATCAAATAAAATAAATCTTCATTTATGTTCAAGAAATTAAATTTATCTCTAGAATTTTACAAGAAAAACAATTATATATTTGTTTATTATTTTTATCAAAATCTGATTGTATTTTGTAAAAATATAACTATGTAAATACAGTGATGATTGATCTATATATATATACTAGCAGATGAGCCCAGTATTGCTCGGACAAAAAGTAACGATAGCAAAGATTAAGATTATTAGATTATAGCTGATCTTACCCATTTTCGCCAAGTGCAAGAATTAGGTCCCTTCTTCTGAGACTAATTAGAGATTTTTTAGATATCTGCTTACCACACTGGGATAACAATAAATAAGACTCACTGCAACCACTAACCAGTGCATAGTACCACTAAGTGATAATAAACATTTTTGTAACTCTTTCTGGGTTTTTCTGAAGAAAAACCCAGAAAGAGTTACAAAAATGTTATATCTGTGACGAGCTTTTCCATCCCCTTGTCATGGAATGTTGCCGCTAGTGAATTGAGATGGCCTTAACAATGTTGTTTTGAAGATTGTCATTAGTTCATTAGTCTCAAACCTCTACCCTGCTAGCCACATTTTCAGTTCAGGAAAGAGTTGGAAGTCTTCACACATTAAAAAGTATTAAGCTGGGTGGAAGTCTTCACCACCTTTAAACATCCAGCGTATAGCCCCGATTTAGCACCAAGCGACTTCCACCTCTTTCCTGAACAGGAAAAGTGGCTAGGAGGGCACAGGTTTGAGACTAATGACAATCTTCATAACAACGTTAGGACCCATCTCAAGTCATTAGTGACAACATTCTATGACAAAGGGGTTGAAAAGCTCATCCATTGATATGAAAAATGCCTGAATCTTCACAGTGATTATGTCAAAAAGTAACCATGTTTGTACCTAACTTTTGGTAATAAATTCATTTTGTTATTTACAATTATCTTTTTTTTATGGACCATCAGAGCTTGAAAAAAGAAAAAAAACAGCCTACGTACATTATTTTGTATAAAAGTTTCAATTACTGTATACTGCAAATTATGTACAGTATTTCATTTATTTATTTATAATATTGCTTTTTGTTTGTTTACTTTATAAACTATATTAAATTTTTAGCAAGATTCAGTACAGCACTAATTACTATTCTGTATAACAATTTTTTCATCACTTAACTTAGGTGACTACCTCACTTATGTGACCTGAAATAGTATACCCCAAAGGTATACTATTTCATAATATTACATAAGTGAATTTTACTGTATTTAAAATACAAAATGTCTTCTTTTGTTTTAATTTAGCATCTACTATATTAAAATATTTTATTTGAACTAATTACAGATAATTAACAAACAACTACATTTATTAATTTATTATTAAAAAAAAATTTACCTCAGTTAACCTGTAACTTTCAAATTGATTTAGCTGCTTTTGAAAACCTACATTAGGATTAGCTATTTCTCTTGCATTTCGAACAACTTTCAATGCATCACGACTGTTTAAACTAGTAATTGACATAATGTATGCAACAACAATTGTAACACTTCGAGATACTCCAGCAAGACTGAAACAAAATAATTTCAGTATAAATAATGCATATTCTTTAATCTCAAATAATTTTGTAATATTATAATATAATTTAAACTGCAATAAAATAGAATCAAATAGATCTTACATCTATACTTATCTTTCATTGTAATCTATGAACTACAATATAATTTAAAACAAACTACTTGCTGTTATATACCTAGTTCCATTTAAATAAATATTTGTTTAATGTGCAATTATAATGACACTTTTAAAGATAAAATGTACATTTTATACATAATTATATCTTTTCCCATAATATTCTCTTTTGCTGTATACTGTATGTGAAATTTTTTATATTACATATAAGAAAATATTTTAAAAATTTAAGAAAATTATTGAACAGCTGATTACTTATATAACATTTTAATTTCAAAAACTTTTTAAAAAGCTTCAATTTAAATTATATTTGTTTCAGAACTATTACACATGAGGGTATGACATTTTTTTTTCAATGTGGGGTATCATTTTGATACTAGGATATGTTGCCTATCTCTTTTCAACAATTGTTCTGTATTAAATAACATTATAACATTTTTTTAAAGTTTTTATTTGTAAATATTTATTGAGATACATATTTCTCCATTTTCAAATACTAAATAGCAGCCTACAAGATTATTTTGAGGTTCAAAAATCTTGAAANTAAATGCAAAGAAAATTTGGAATTTAATTAAAAAAATGTGTACAAATTCTAATTTAACTTTATTTAAAGTTAAATTAGAATTTGTTTAAATTAATGTACAAAAACTAGAAATTGATAAATTTTGCATTCTCTACTAATACAGGGTGGGGCAGAAAGGACAGACATTTTTTAAAAAATCACATCTGTAATTGTTACTATAAAAAGATATTTGTTGAAAGCATTTTACAGAATCAAGTGTGATAAACAACATCTTCCACATGGTGTCCGTTATCAGTGATGCATTTCTGGAGGCAATTTTGGAGACTTTCATGTGAATAGCTTCCTTCAGTTCTTGATAAGAATGGACTTTATGCTCATATACACGTGCCTCAAGGTGTCCCCACAAGAAATAATCACACATGGATAGGTTGGGTGAACAAGGAGGCCAATGAATGTCACCAAACCTGGAAATGAGGTGACGAGAGAAGAGACGATGAATAACATCAATTGATGCTCTAGCTGTGTTGGCTGTCACTCCATCCTGTTGAAACAACACATGTCTGATGGGAATACGTTTCCATTGTACACAAAAATGTGGAAATGTATCCCCATCAAATGTGTACGACTGAGCAATCTCCTTTGCGTGAACACAAACAGATGGTGATCTATCATCCACAGCTCCATGCCTTCAACTGAAAAGATAATGCTAAGACCTCACTACCTGCCACACATCTGTCACTTCACCTGGTGGTGAGTTGTAGCCATTTCAAAACCATCCGTCCTTTTTGCCCCACCCTGTATATAAACAGAAAAGCTAAAATTTCTTTTCTTGTCTATACTTGACCCGTCTGTTGTAGAAAAAGTCTTTGTTTAGAAAAACTGAGCATATTAATGTTGCTGTAAATAAAGTGTCATATGACATGAAATGATGTGTAAGAAGAAATTTTCATTTTTGTATTAAATAATGTAATGTTTATAACTTTCATAATGCTATTGTTAGGTAATCACATTGTTTTTTTAATTTCTGGAATGTCACATACAAAAATTCAAAATTAATTTTCTTCATACATGCCTGCACGTGCTTAAGTCTATTCACCTAATAATTTTTGTGACAGTAATTCTTCTCAGTATTGAAATGTATTATTATTTTTTTTTACCAGAAACATTGTCAATGGATTCAAACTTTTATATAAAAAATAAATCAAAATTATATCATATCACTACTAAAACAAAATTGAATAAAAACATAAATTATTGTAATAATCTTCAAATTTGAACAAATTAATTAAGGTGATTAACTTTTTTATTCAGGTCTCCTAAAATGAAATACAGTGGGTGATCGGTTAACAAACATAATCCGTTCCGAGACTTTGTTCGCTATCCGAATTGTTCGTTAACCGATTATCGATTTACCATAGGTTTTAATGGGAATTTAATTAATTCGTTCTGGAGACCCCCAAAAATAAAAATTATATACTTTCTTACCATGTTTATTTATATGTAATAATAAAAATATATACATACACAGTCTTGCGTTTTTATTAGTCACGTTTTTTCTGTTTGAAAAGGTTAAAGAATCTGTCTAATGTCGATTGCTTTTCTCTTTTCTTCAGGATTTTTCGTAAGTAATTAATAGCATTGCAACTGTAGAAATCCCCAAGCCTCAACCTGGTTTAGATGCCATTCAAAGACTGTTGCTCTGACATCCTCCCACTTCTTCAAAGGATCTTTAATAACAGATATCGGCATTAATCCTCTTTTTCAGAAGAAAACATATCTCGCCGAGTTTCTTGGTGTTCTTCATTCAAGAGTTCTTGGCGTTCTTCTGTCGTCAGATCCGTTTCAGGTTCCATTATGAACTCTTCGATGTTCTTTATTTCTCAGATGTGATTTTTGTTACTCCTTTAGCTGCTTGAGTCTTCTTGATTATACAGTATTTTTCTTAAATAAGATTGAACTGCAGCCTACTGTAGCAACAAATTGTACATACTGCCCAGCAACATTAGGCATCTTCTGCCCACTTTTTACCTTTGCTGTTATACTCTCACCTTTTGAAAAAAAAAAAAAAAAACTTAACGAGTGCCCACCCGACAGTCTCGCGAATACATAAAAGAATTGTTTTGTCAGAAAAATAAAAGGCTGGAATTACAAGGGAGAGTTTCAAAGTTCAGAGGAAAACTATCTGATCAGTATATACAGGCTTGAGCATCGATGTCGATGCCTCCCATACTCCAAAAAGTTTCGAATTGTTGCCTGAAGACAAGGGAAGACCAATCGGTATTCATTATTTTACGTCGCTTCTTCTTGTGTTTGTTCTGTGGGGTGTTCGTTATCCGATCGTGTGTTCGTTGTCCAAACATAAAAATCTTTTGCGAAGGTGTTCGTTACCCGATTTGTTCGTTATCCGATCTGTTCGTTAACCGATCACCTACTGTATTAATCTTCATCTTATTAAAAGAAGCAAGAGAGACTATCTGACAGTTTGTGAAAGTTACTAACATTGATTCTTTATAAATGAGATGTAATTAACTGAAATTTTTGAGTAATTATAAAAGAGAATTCTGTCAACTGAGTGAAAAAGTTCAGCTGCTGGATGCTTTGCATGTTATGACTGGTTGTTGCTGTTCTCTAATTTAAGGACAGAAATTTTTGAATTGAAATTATTTCCTTTGGTTATTATTTAGAATTGATAGTAGGTAAATTCTCTGTAGTCTGGTTGCTTTGTATTTTATTTGTTGTGGAAATTATTGATGGTGGTGTTTTTTTCACTATAAATTTGTGAAATATATATCTGCAATTTGGGAGAATCTTATCTGACAATTTGTGAAAGTTATTAACATTGGTTCTTTATTTTTGGTTCTGTAATCAGTTGCTTATTCCTATTATTTAAATATTTTGGATAGTTCTCCCCAAGTTAATTTTCAGTAATTTATGTTTTGTATATATTATATTATTTTGATTGTATCAGCATTCATGTTGTTATAATGGGGTTGTATAATAGATTTGTTGTAATTTTCTCTTCATATCAGAGTATATTAATGAATAAATAATAAAATAAGCATAAAAGAAAATTACAATCAGTAAGGATCATAAATAAATAATTTCATTTAAGAAATTCATAAAACTTAAATTTTAAAAGAAAATTCATTGCTATTTGAAATGAGCTAACATTTTTAAAATCAATAATTTATTATGATTTATCATGATGATACCAGATGAGTCTTGATATAATTTATCTCTATTAATAGTATATGAGAATCTTAATAATTTTTAGACTTTTTAATAGATTATGAATAAACTTTACAAAAATAAAATTTCAAGCAATTATTTTGAAAGTTTTTTCTAGCTTTCCACTTTAGAAAGTTCTTAATCTCTAACAAGATTAAGAACTTCCTATCCTTTCATAATGAACATCAAAATAAGAGCTAGGCAAATGTCAAAGGAACATGATCTGTTTATAAAGAGTGGGAAAAATAAGAGTAATTTTTAGAACAATTATTTGTTTCATTTCTCTGTAATTGAAAAATTATTATACTTACCAATGAATGAGAACTTTCCCTCCTTTTAAACGTGCATTATGTATAAAGTCATTGCACTGAGAAAAGAATTGAGTGAGATTCTGTCCAGGAGAATCAGATGCCTGGATACATAAATATTCCATATCCTTTTAAATGAAAAATTAAATAATTAATTATTTTTGATTCAAATATAATTTTTGAAAAGCACACATTTTTGCATTCTATTTCATTTTAATAAGTTACATAATTACTGGCATCAAAACAAATATTAAATATAGACAGTATTAGAAGATACAATAATAACCAGTAGATAATTTATACAATACAGTAGAGTGTCGTTTATCTAAAACGTCAGTTATCCGAAAGAATTCCAGTTGGCAAATTTAAATTTTCGCTGGTGCTGTGGTGCTGCAAGTTTTGGCTATATCTTGGGCTACTCCAACATTTTTTTGTTGATGTGTGTGTTTTAGCTGGCAGCACTGGCACTCTTGTGCATTGTTTTTTCTGAGGACTGTGTGTTGTGCTGAATCAAACGTTTTTGATACTAGTTTGATACTAGTTTTAACTTCTAAAGTATAATTTTTTTTGCTTTTATATTTTTCAATATATTTATTTTGTTTGTAAAGAATAAAGAAATAATTTTTAACAATACAATATCCACGATTATTATTTTAAAAAGTTTACATTAGGCTTAACATCAACAAAAATTCAACGCAAAGCGACACACAACGGAGAAAAATTTTAACATGGGATAAATTAATATATTTTTTTGTACATAATTGGTTATCCAAAAAATAAGTTATCCAAACAACCCCAGTCCCCAATTGATTCGGATAAACGATGCTCTACTGTATATTACTAAAAGCTGTACAATATTAAATAACAATAATGGTTTGCTGAAAGTAAAATTTGTTTCAATGCTGAATAATATTGTATACAGTAGAACTCTGATTATCCAAATTAATTTGTTCTGCAGGTGATTTGGATATTCAAAAATTCAGATAAGTAGATTAATATGTAAAGAATGAAATTACAGGGTGATAACACAGTATTGAACATGTACTGTATTTATTTATTCATCAATGTGCAAGTAGCATTCTAATTATCATTTGGATCTGATAGCCTTAATCACTCGACACGGGTGAGTGACAGAGATAATCAATCTGGTTAAAAATAATCCGGAAAAATCCAATATTTCGATTCAATTTATTTCAGGTTTATTTTTTTGATAAAAAAAGCTCCTTAAATGTGATATCCAGTTGATTTCTTTTTAATTAAGTTGATTTCTTCCTACTTTCATTTTCTGACAATGCCTGGTTTGTGTCCTCATTGTTCTACAACTGTTTATTTTAATGAACAGAAGATTGCAATTGGAAAAACTTGGCATATTTGATGCTTTTGTTGTGCAAACAAGCAATGCAATCGACGTCTTGACAGCAGTAATTTGACTGAACATGAAGGAGAAATTTATTGTCGCTCCTGCTATGGAAAACTCTTTGGACCCAAAGGATATGGTTATGGTGGAGGTGCTGGCATTTTGTCTATGGATACAGGAGATGGTTACAAGCATGGTCCTCCAATTTGTAATATTCCAGCTACAGCACAAGCTCATATTGCTCCATTATATGCACTTCCTGAATCTAAAATTTCAATAAAGACAGGGTGGAAAAATAAGGATGTCTGTCCTCGTTGTGGAAAAGCTGTTTATATGGCAGAGAAAATGATGGGTGGTGGAGCAGCATGGCACAAATCAACTTGTTTCAATTGCAAAGAATGTCATAAAAGATTAGAATCAACAACTCTTTGTGAAAGAGAAGGTGAAATATATTGTAAAACCTGTTATGGAAAGATGCTTGGACCAAAAGGATATGGCTATGGCCAAGGAGCAGGAACACTGCAAATGTCATAAGATATAATATTTTTCAATTTTGCCTATTTGCTAATTTTGAATAATTCTAATTCCATACAGTGCCATTTTTTTGTATTATTTAAGATGTCTCAGGTAATTATGGGACCAATTAACATTTTTTATTATTATTGGCAGCTAAAACTTAGAGTAAGAAATTTATATATTTGTGAAACTTGATTTATGAAAGTTCTTTTATGAATTCAGTAAAACTCATGAATTTAAAGAAAATAAAACTAAGAAATGTTAACTAACTGTAGAAAGTATTCATTAAATATTTATAAACTATGTGTTAAGGAAAAAATTTTTATTTGTATAAGGGAGCAAGTTTTATTTTGTAATAAGAGAATACAATTATTTATTTTACTAAATAGAATCTATGTAAATGAATAATATTTTAGTATATTATGTATTAGCAATTGAATCAATAAAGTTTATAAATTAATATAAAGCTTAACAGAGTTTGAAAATTTATGTACAATAATAATCTGAATTTCTGTTGCGAAATTTCAGTCAATTGTTCACGTTAACATGTATCAACAGATGGCGCCAATTTATTTGCTTACTCTTAAACTTCAGCATGGGTTTTACAAACGATAACTGAATACAAAATGTCATATTTATTATCATTTTTCTTCTTTTTTTGGCATTTTTTTTTCTTTTCCTGCCAAGTGGTCGTCATCCGGAACCAATGTATGTTCAGTGTTGTGTAAAAGTGAAGATTGTGTTTCTTTCACGCACCATAAACTAACTGGAAAATGCTATGCGTTCGTGTTTTACAATGGGACGTAAAGGGATTGTTTCACAATATCAAATTCCTTCGCCAAAAATTTAAAATAAATCAGTGATAGCAAAAAAATAAATCAGGAGGGTATTTTCCAAATTCGTTGCTTCTAGTCACGTGCCTAGAAAAAGTTTGCGAAAAAATGAAAGTATTCCTAAGGGCAATTTTTTAGAAAGATTGACAGAGGTTACGAGAGAATGTCAAGATACTTTAACACGCAAAAGTGATAAATTCTTTAGTAAACACGAGACATAAAAAAAATTCATTGTGAAGCTTAATAATTATTAAGTTAAAAAATGCATAATCATCGTGTAATGTCTAAAATCAGTAGGGGGAGTTAAGTAATGCCGGGGAACTTTTTAGCTCATCATAGCTAGACGATATACGCCCCACGTCTGTTTATGGCGAACTTTTGTAGCAATTAGACTTCCAATTAGCAAGAGGGGCGTGCTTTTAATTAGAGGAACAATCTAGTGAAGTTCCCACAGGACGTTGAGTTTCACTGTAACATTGCACTAATTACTCCTAGCAGTTTTTGTCGAACCGGGGATGAAGTAAGGGGATAGGAAAGAGCGAGAGATTGACTAATTAGTTCTAGAAATCTGAATGGTCGAAGAGTCCAGTTGGAGAGTAATTGGGTCTGACTGAAAGTTAATGATATAAAAGCTAAGAGGACAGTTGAAGATTGGGTTGATAATAATAATAATAATAAAAAATTTTATCCTAATTAATACATAAGAAGAATAAATCGTATATTGTTTAGTTTTCACCCACCAAATGATTACTATATTTTAACGTGTTACTATTGTTTTAGTATCTAATTAACGAACAAGAACTAACAGTTACATCTTAATAAACGTATAGCATCCATTATTTCATTGGACATTTTTTATGTATTTAGCCATTAACAATCTTGAGTTTTTTTCTATTGCTTTCGTCGTCAGAAAGAGATGAATTAGTGAATTGTATCGTTATAAACATAAAAGCTCATTTACATAAAACATTAATTACTTACACCGCATGATTGTGAAGCTATTTTTAAAAATTCTATAGAATAATTAATCCAATATAATATCTTCTATCGAATAAATTCTGTAGCGTGATAAGCTAAAATTGAGGTCGACAATATAGCCCATCAGGAATCGAAAGCCTCGCGGATAAATCCAATGCAATGATTCATACGTTATAATTCATTCTTATACATATGTTCAGCTAAAAAGCCATTTGGATGATCCTCCACACACAAAAAGTGTTTTGGTAATGGTGAATTGGTTACAGTTGATTTATTTTATCGCTTCGTTCTAGCAAAAATAAATTTTTCTAAATTATTTTAACAATTACGATGATGATGATCTTACTTTTTTTAGTTTAACAACTTATAAAATGTTTTATACATGCGCTTGATTATAAAACATTGTTCAAAAATAATAGAAAATATTTAAAAAATTTTAATTAAATACATTTTTAAATATTTTAATATCTTATTATTATTGAATAAATAAATAAATTAGAAATAGGGTTTTAAAAATGGTTAAATTGCTATAAATTATTTAGTTGCGCTAAATAGCAGCAAATTATTTAGTACATGCCAAATATACAGGTTTTTTTCTCCTTGGTTTTTTGTCATTTTATTTTGTAAAATAGTTATCAAATTACTAATTATATGTTTTAATAACAGTTAATAATTTAAGGATATAAAAAAATTAAGTTTGACGTGATAACTATATTTGGGTCATCTCTTCAAACTGGTTTCATACTATAAAAAAAGAATATGTTATAAAATGAGTTATAAAGCTTCGATCTGCGTTGTGAAAGGCACTTATGAGCTTACAAAATAACTTTTAAATTATAAAAATATTTAAGGATAGCATTTTTTTTATTGAAATTTGGTTTAAGATGATAATNATGTCTCAGGTAATTATGGGACCAATTAACATTTTTTATTATTATTGGCAGCTAAAACTTAGAGTAAGAAATTTATATATTTGTGAAACTTGATTTATGAAAGTTCTTTTATGAATTCAGTAAAACTCATGAATTTATTTAAAGAAAACAAAACTAGGAAATGTTAACTAACTATAGAAAGTATTGATTAAATATTTATAAACTACTTGTTAAGGAAAAAATTTTTATTTTGTATAAGGGAGCAAGTTTTATTTTGTAATAAGAGAATACAATTATTTATTTTACTAAATAGAATCTATGTAAATGAATAATATTTGAGTATATTATGTATTAGCAATTGAATCAATAAAGTTTATAAATTAATATTAAAAAAAAATTATCATTTGGATCTGTCACAGCAAATAGATGCATGATGAAAAAGAACTGCAGTGTGATGACAGTGGGGAAGAGAAAGTAGAGCAAATGGTGGTTTGGATAATTCTATTGTATTATAATTAATGTCATTATTTTTTCATTTAAAAACAAAAATAAGAAAATTTGCTTTAAAAATAAACATTTATTATGCTAAGAAGTGAATTTTATACAATTCTTATGTGTATGTTTACATGTATATAAGCTAACAACAGTTTGCATTTTGAATTATTACTTTGATATAGATTTGGCATTCATGCAACTGTTTCATATATGAAATAAAGGATTGTATATTTTCATAATACATGTATCCAAAAAATTAGTTATACAGTAAATATAGGGTAATAGATTAAAAACATTCAGCATGTAAACTGAGGTGCCAAAAAGTTAGAGACAGTAGCACATGCAATGTTCTTACCTTCTACCCACAGGAAATGCTTTGAGCTGGAACATTTGTGTTTGATACCATAAGTGCAATACTTATCAGTTATAAATGAGCTTGGTTAGAGCAGCAATGGGCCATGTGGTTTTATTGCCATTTGTTCATGGACAGATTGTTGGAACAAAAAAACTGGGTCACTATCAGCAAGGTGGCCAGTGCTCTTGGATTTTCTTGTGCAACAGTTTCAAGGGTTTACCAGGAATACTTCAATTCCAGACAGACATCAGCAGCACATTTACAGTGGGGTTGCCTATAACTGATGCAAGAGTATGACTGCCGGTGGCTAACCAGGTTAGTAACCATACAATGAAGGGCAACTCAGCACTAAATTACATTAGACTTCAACAGGGATACTGCAGAACCCATCAGTCAACACACTTTACTGTACAACATACACTGCATTCCTTGGAGTTTGGAAGTCACCAACCCAATCTGGTATCACTACTAACAACCAAGCATCAGGCAATGAACTTCACCTGGGCCAAAATTGGAAGTGAATGGCTGGCACAGTGTTATGTTATGTAGTCAGATGAATCTCACTTCAGCTCTTTTAAGCTGATAGTCATGTTTGTGTGTGACAACAACTACAGTACATGAAGCCATGAATCCAACGTGTCAGCAAGGTGGTGTGCAAGCTGGTGGTGGCTCTATCCCGGTTTGGAGTATGTTCTATTGGTGTAAATGCACTCCAACTAATGGTGAGATTGCAGTTGACTTTGACAGGTGTAATGTGTACTAATCCTGTGATAGATGTTTTGCACCTCTTTATACTTGCTATGTTCCCTTGATAGTAATGGTTTGTGTAAAGTAGTAACCTTTTAGCACAGCGGGGACAAAGGGGGTACGGCTTTGTTAATTGTACCCACCTGCAGTGAGACGGTAGTACAATTGCCATATTGTAAACGAACGAACGTAAACAAGTGGCGGACGTTTGTGTGAGCTTCACTCTCGTCGGATGACGGCGGACCCGAGTGTAAGCTGTTCGGGCAAAGAAAAGGGATTGTGATTGGTCGGAAGTCCCCGTCCAAAAACCCTTAAATTGCGGGCCGAACGAGAGGAAAGGAGAGAAGGGCAAGAGACTGGTACACGGTAGTCTCAGGCACTTGGGAAGCCCGCTGAGCGTAAAGAGAGAGTGTTCTCCTCTGTTAATCTTCTCAGGGACGGGTTAGTGCTGAGACCGGACCGACCGTGCAGTTGAGCCGACTCCGAAAGCTGACTGAGGTCTCTCCCAAGAGTATTAGTTTCCAGACGCCAATCTGGCACGTGAATTCACCACGCATGATCTTCCTGTACATATGCTACGTTTATAACTTGTACAACTGTAAATAAACTATATATATATTCAATTTGAGTGTGGAGGTGTACTTTCCGACGAACCTGATTCACTACATCGAGTCGTGATATACAAGAAACCAACTCAACGAGGCGGAGTTGGAAAGGAACATTTTTCAATAAGATCTTCACTGGCGCAGTCGGCAGGATAGTCTTGCAACTCTTCAGGAGATTCCCGCAAGAAGACAGGGAAGTACTGAGCCCACATTCAAGGACTAAAGAAAACAGCGCAGGACACTTACGAAAGGAAGAACAGCCGGAAATCAAGGCAGAACACAGCTATTGGTAAGTTGTTCTTAATTATTCGTATTCAGAATGCCGGGACGCGGAAGGACTCAAGGGTCAAAAAAGGGCATGTCGTGTTCCGAGGATCTGGGAGATCGGACTGGTTTTAGTCAATCCCAGGAAATGGATACGGAGTCGGAAAGGGAAATCTTAGAGGGTGAGGTCATGGAAAACCGGAATAAAATAGAGAGACAGATAGAGTCAGACGATGTAGAGAAGTTACGCCTACAAATTAGGCTAGCTGAAATAGAATCTAAAAACAAGGAAATGGACGTCAGAAAAAGTGAAATTGAAATGGACGTCAGAAAAAGTGAAATGGACGTTAGAAAAAGTGAAATTGAAATGGAAATTAGAAAAAGTGAAATAGAATTAGAAAGAGATCGGTTACGAAATGACTCTAGGGCTAGTAATAACTCTGAGCTAGGGGGTAACTTGGATAGTCTAGCTAGGAAAATCAGATGGGCTTTACCCAAAATGCCGGACAAGGAGGCGGAAGTGCCTTCATGGTTCCGTGCTGTGGAAGTTGTATTGCAAACATACGACGTACCGGAAGAGCTTCAGGGACAGTTAGTTTTAACAGTATTATCAGAGAAATGCAAAACAGCTTTAAGTAGACTCACGGCAAATGAAATCAGAGACTACGAAACTTTAAAACAATTCGTGCTGGACGAATTAAAGTTGTCTGCTGCAGAGTATCTTAAGGAGTTCACTTCCTCCGAAAAGGGAAGTAGGGAAACATGGCCCCAATTCGCGGCTAGGATGGAAGACCTTTATCGGTATTATTTGAATAGTAGAGGTGTAGATTCCTTCGAAAGATTGATGAAGCTAGTTGTTTCGGATCATCTTAAGACTAAGCTAGATGCCGACACTAGGCGTTACGTTCTATTGCAAGAGGGTAAAGGTTGGTTCCCGCCGGGAGAGATAGCTAGGTATGCCGAAAAGCATGCGGAAGCAGTTGGAAATGGGGAGTTCAGGTGTAAATCCGAAAGAGATAAAAGAACAGCCTTTGGAACTGGGGGTGTGAGTGCGAACCATGGAGAGCCGGAGAGGAGGGAATCAAAAATGAAATGTTATATTTGTGATCAGACGGGACATTTCAAACGGGATTGCCCTCAGAGACGTGTTAAGGATGAAATTCTGAGGTCTAGAGCAGCGCGAGTGGTAACAACGTTAGACGAAACGGACAAGTCTGATGACAAGTTAGTAGCTAGGGTAAGAATCGGAAAGGATACGATTAGTGGAAACTTACCCGCTAGCGTAAACGAGAACCTCCTGCTTAGTTATCAAGGTCGAAAATTTTCTGCAATAGTAGACACTGGGGTAGAAATAACGGTGATGAAAAAGGCTTTGATACCCGATTACATATCCCGTACAGGGGGTAAGACGAAGTTAGTCGGCGCGTTCGGACAGCAGGTATCCGCAACGTTAGTAACCGTACCTATAAGCTTAAAAGGGTGGTTGGGCAGAAAGAGAAATTATTATGATACAGTAGAAATAACCTGCGCTTTGACCGACGAGCTTAGCTGCGCTATGGATGCGTTATTTTCGGCAGCCGATTATTGCGCTTTAAAGGAAGCTAAGCGGACGGGAAGAAATAAACGAAAAAAACGTAACAAGAAGGTCATAGGTGAAAGGGTTAACAAAGGGGATAGTCCAAACCCTAAGGTGGATAAACGGGGTAATAAAAAAAAATATTGCAGGGCATGTAGTAGTCGTCAGGTACTCACTCCCTTCCAGCAAAATGACCGTACACTTCATAGTGCGAAATTGGCACGTTGGGCATCAGAGTCACGGAAATACAATGTCAAGATCAGACGCAGAAAAAGGAAAAAGCGTACTAATACTGACGCCCTATACAGACCGGAAGTCAGGGACAATTCGGAATCTCCAGATCAGGCGAACTAGGCATATTAGATTTCGTGTTAAGTCCTTCGGATAGATATAAGTGATATCTACAAGGCGATTCTGAATATAGATTAATGGAACAATTTGTCAATGATAGTATTGTACTGTAAATATGTGTCTGCTAGATATTAAGAACCTATAACTGTAAATAATTTGTTAGTATACAATAATATCTATAGTAATCTGCCCCTTGTATTAGAAAAAGGGGAAATGTATTGTAAGAACTGATTTGTGTAACGATAATTATGGTGCGTGGTGATGGTATATGTTTAGGTCAAACAGGCTTTTGTTAAAGCGCAGTTTGAACCTTGTCGGTGGGAGATGTAAAGTAGTAACCTTTTAGCACAGCGGGGACAAAGGGGGTACGGCTTTGTTAATTGGACCCACCTGCAGTGAGACGGTAGTACAATTGCCATATTGTAAACGAACGAACGTAAACAAGTGGCGGACGTTTGTGTNATTTGTAATATCAACATGGGGGACGTACGTTTGAGTTTTGAAGAACGTAAGCAGGTTATTAAGTGGTACTGGAAGTTTGAAAATGTAAATGAAGTTCAAAGACAGTGGAGAAGGGAGTATGATACAGAACCACCTTCAAGATTAACAATTACACGCATACGAGACAAATTCGAAGTTCATGGAACAGTGTGTGATGTGCATAAAGGTCATTCAGGTCGGCCTCGAACAGCTACAAGTGATGAGTCATCAACGGCAGTCTTGGAACTGTTTCAACGCTCTCCTAACAAATCTTCAAGGCAAGGGGCATGTGAAAGTGATGTAAGTGCTAGCAGCGTGCTACGCATTCTGAAGAGAGGCAAGTATCGTGTTTACATTCCAAGGCTGGTGCAACAGCTAAATGACGACGATCCAGATCGAAGGTTGCAATTTTGTGAATGGATTCAGGAGATGGTGATACGTAAACCGGGATTTATGGGTAGCATCATTTGGTCGGATGAAGCCCAATTCAAACTTAATGGAACTGTCAATAGGCACAATTGTGTTTACTGGTGTGAAGAAAATCCTCACATTACAATTGAAAAAGCTGTAAATTTGCCTGGTGTAAATGTGTGGTGCGGTTTGTCTTCAAGGGGACTCATTGGACCTTTTCGATTTGAAGGCACTGTAACTGGTATTAATTACCTAACAATGCTTGCTGATTCCATATTTCCTGCCATTCGTGCATTATACGATAATGATGATTTTTATTTTCAACAAGATGGTGCTCCGCCGCACTATCACAGGGACGTACGAGCTTACCTGGATCAAAATTTGCCGGGCCAGTGGATAGGACGCAGGGGGCCAATCGAGTTTCCACCACGCTCTCCAGACCTTACACCACTGGATTTCTTCTTGTGGGGCACAGTAAAAGATGAGGTGTACAAACGTAAACCACGTAACCTAGACATTCTTTGGAATGAGATTCAAGCAGTGTGTAGAGAAATCTCATTGGACGTTTTGATACGATGTACAGAATCTGTGGTGACTCGTACTCAGAATTGTATTGATGCTGCAGGTCACCAATTTGAACAGTATTAACATTTGTTATTTATGTTTCATTTACATTGGACTTTCAGCTTTCTATTTTCCTGAAATTTAACTTTGTAGAACGGTAAATAAATTTTCTATGGAAGTTCAAAGTGTGTATACATTTTTTTGAAGCACCCTGTATATATTCAATTTGAGTGTGGAGGTGTACTTTCCGACGAACCTGATTCACTACATCGAGACGTGATATACAAGAAACCAACTCAACGAGGCGGAGTTGAGAAGGAACATTTGTCAATAAGATCTTCACTCCATGCTTCTTACCTCTTCCAATCTAGGGATCCAAATATAACCAACATTGTGAAGGGAGCTATGGAGGGAGTCGTAAGGAAACGCATTGACAGGCATCCCACCGTAGAAGACCTGTGCAGTTACCTCGACGGCTCAATGGAGGACGTCTTTGGGCTCCCCAGTAAAGACATCACATCGACCTGGACCAGGCTAAGAATGGCCACTAGACGCTTGAAAAAACATCTGGCCATCAACTGGGTGGTAGGGCCCGACAACCTCCCAACAATATCGGCCGATAGCAACATACTCCGAGCACAGAACTGCCAACGTACTCTCAGTAGCCTTCTCAACCTTCACCATCTCAAACAGCTCACAGCGAAACCTGATCAAGGCAAGGCCTTCAGTGTCACCGCAGCCAGTGAAATGAGTAACCACTTCATCAATAATGGGAACTTTACTCGCTTCGCTGACTGGTTCTTCATACATCGTGCAAGGCTGAGTGTCGTGGCCCTTCACGGCCACAAACGTTTTGGTAATGAAATTAAACGCTGTAAACGTTGCGGATATGCCCGTGAAACTTTGGTACACGTACTCTGCCATTGCCCCCCTAACTTTCACATTATTACCCGAAGACATAATGCCATGCTACAATGCATCACCAGAGCCTTCCAACCCAAAGATGCCACAGTACTTATAAATCAACGTGTCCCGGGGTTCGACGAGAACTGCCAGCCGGACTTAGTGGTGATTCACGAACCATCCAAATCGGCCACTATAGTCAACGTCACTGTACCTTTTGAAAATGGCCCAACAGCGTTCCAGGCAGCCCGTGACGAAAAATTAAGGAAATACAACTCGCTAGTCCAACATTTCCGTCAAAAAGGCTACAACACCCACATTAATGCCTTTATTGTGGGTGCATTAGGCAGTTATGACCATTCTAATGACGCAACCCTGCATCGTCTGGGCATCAGCAGAAGATACACAAAACTAATGAAGCGGCTGATAGTCAGCGATATGATCAGATGGAGTTGTGACATTTATAGGCGACATCTTGGACTCCAGCCACAACAGTAACTTTCTCATCTCGTGCCAAATATGTATACTTCTACTCAGCTGGCATACGTGCCCATGTCCGCGCTTCCCGCATATATATATGTACTCATTCCTAGCTGGCATACGAGCCCATGTCCGCGGCTTTTGTATCTCTATACTTGTACTTACATTAACTTTTGGCTGGCATACGTGCCCATGTGCAAGATACCTCTACTACCCTCTCATATGGGTATTTTTATTGTATCAACTTTGCCTATTATTTTTTCCTGTATATAATTCTGATTCTTAATAAAGGCTTTTTAAATCTGTTCTTATCTCGGCTGTGTTGGCAGAGAAAATCGAGTAGTCTTTGTTTCGCTGTTACAAGCTTATTTGTGCCTCAATTGGATTAATTCATTGATAATTATCAATCGGAAGTGTTGTGGATTACTGTTTCGTCAAGAATTTGTAAAAAATTTGAAATTAATTTTCGTGTCTTAACAAAAAGTGGAGTTGGAGTGCCTGCACTATTGCTGGAAAATACAGACAGTTGGAAGATTAAAAAAATTATAGACTAGGTCGACTGTAGAATATCTAAACTTTAAAGTTATTTAAAATAAAGTGAGAAGTTTCTTTATTTTGTGTTAAATAAGTGAGAAACACTTCAACAGCTCCCGTGGGGGGCATGTCACGGAAAGATAGACTTTCTGAAGACTTGTGTTGACTTTTATTATAGTTTATATGGGCTTAATTGCCCTTATAAGTTATTATAAGTATTCTACAGAATCTATTCGACAAGATTGTGAAATTTTAGTTGTATTCTTTGATAATTTACCTAACCAACAAGTGTTGGCTGTTGGCCAGTCGGCTAGTCAAATTCTGCCGAGATGGATCGGGTTTTTGTTCCTGTTCCGGTCCCTGGATTAGGGGAAGATAGTCCGAGACCACTAATCGACTTAGAAGTGGCTGGTGATATTCAGAAGTTCATGGGAGTCACCTTCAAAGGAAGCTTGGTGAGTGGATTATCACCGCCAACCTTGCCCGAGATGGAGGTGAATAATGAAAAGGAGGCTTCTGAAAATGTAAAAAAGTATGAAGCAGTTAGGTCAGTTCGATTAGTAATAAAAGAGAAAGTAATAGTGGCAGAATTAGTAGAAGAAATTACCAAGAAATTAGGAAGTGATAGAATAGTAGAACAAGTGTGCTTTCGGCCAAATAGCATAGTGGAGGTGGGACTGGACTCTGTTAAAACAAAAGAAAGATTGATGGGAGACCAGCCACAAAGACCTGTGCCACTACTTGACGGCTCCATGGAGGGGGACCTAGGGAACCCATCCAAGGATATTACATCAATGTGGACCCACCTAAGGATGGCAACCAGGAGGCTGAAAAAACGCATCAACATCAGCTGGACCATGGGACCAAACAACACTCCATCATTGGCGCTAGGTGACAACATCATTCGAGTCAAAAGATGCCAAAGTTTCTCGTAGGCCTAATGAGAGACCACCACCTGTGAAAGCTCCTGGCCAAACCAGATCAAGGGAAAGTGTTCAAGATCACCGCCACCAATGAAGTGAGCAACCACTTCCTAAACAACAGACGCTTTACCCGCTTCTAGGACTGGAGATTCATCCATCGAGCAAGACTAAGTGTTGTAGCCCTACGAAGACATAAGCGCTTCGGCAATGAGTCCAAAACCTGCCGACGCTGCGGCTTCGCCCGCAAAACGCTGTCGCACGTCTTGTGCCACTGTCCCCCAAATTTTAGGCTTATCACACAGAGGTACAATGCAGTCCTAAATAGAATCGTCTCTGCGTTCCAGCCTAGAGGAGCAACGGTCCATGTAAATCAACATGTTCCTGGCTTCGAAGAAAACTGCCGCCCAGACCTAACAGTGATACACGAAGAATCGAAGACGGCCACGATTATCGACGTTACTACACCATTCGAGAATGGCCAACCTACATTTGACGCCACTAGAAAAAAAAAGGAAAGAAAATATAACAACCTTGTCCAGCACTTCCGAACCAAAGGGTATGATACACGCTTTAGTACCTTTATCATAGGCGCCCTAGGAGGTTATGATCCCCTTAATGAAGCGACACTACAAAGTCTGGGAATTAGCCGCCGCTACTCTGGACTAATGAAGAAATTAATGGTAAGTGACGTCATCAAAATTAGCAACAATATCTACCGGCAACACTTAAGGGGATGCCCTCAACATCAACATCAGCCGTCACCTGCAAACAACAACTCTCAACAAGTCAACAGCGTCCACCACTAATTGGACTTTCCTCTCCATTATTCCAACGCATCTTTATGTAACGCATAAACCGGCTGGCATCTTGTGCCCATGTATTACTCTACTCTACCAATGTATATACCATTTCTAAACACTAGCAGGCAAACTTGTGCCCATGGTCGCAATCCCATCTGGTTGGCAATCATATGCCCATGTCGCAACAATTTCGAATTTCTCTATGTTCATATTCTCGCACTACTTAATTGTTTAACATACCTAAGTATTTTTGTAATATATTTTTGTTTTTATAATAAAGGCTTTTTAAATCTGTTCTTATCAGCTTGATTGTTCTGCAATAGCTGTCTCCACCCTCGTCAAGATGACCGACCGCATTTCGAGTTTGCTGCTCCCCGGCCTTGGTAAGTAAGTTTTTGTGCTCTTTTCTCTTTCCTATCGCCTTCTCGCTTCAGCCAGAAGAGCGGCCTGCACTGTTTAAATGCACAGTGTATTCGCTGCTCGACTGGCACCACTTTTTCTCTCGCCGCGTCAACCCAGTTGGCAACGCTACGTGCACTTCCACTACTGTGCAGGCTTGCCTGAGTAGTATCTTTCTTCCTCTTCTCTGCCTCTTCTTGGTTGGCTGCCTCGGCACCCCAGGAGGCAATTCCGCCCCTTTTCCTCTCCCTATCCCCCTACACATTTGGTCTATGGCACAGCCCACTAACCTGGCTGAAGTCACTCTCCTGGTGCCTCTCCGTCCGCCCTACCACTGTCCTGCTTGCTTGCCCGTAAACCGGGACTACGTTGACCATGGGGGGCCTCTCCCGACATCTCCGGCGAATGCACGGTTGACGTCTCAACGTTGAGTGCCGAGCCTGCGGTGTACGATCAAAAAAATTAAAGAAATAGAACTCCATCAAGCCAAATCTGCAGACTGCTCCACTCAGATCCCAGCCCTATCGCCAAACAACGCCAGCAGGAGGCCAAAGACACAGCCCAGGATACCAACAGGCCCTAGAAAGTCACGGCGCCAGATGTATGGTCTCGACGAGGCCTACCTTACCTCACAGGCGTCTACCAATGCCACCCAGCCCTGCTCCTCTACAACCAGCCAGGTACCTGCCTCCACTAGCACTCCTATTGGCATCACCACCATGCCCCCACGTGCAGCCAACAACTGGAATCTCACCTGCCCGCAGCCAATTTCCGGAAGCGACAGCTCGCCCCCGCCTTTGGTCAGGTGCCCTAGCCGCCAACGCCAACAGAGTCCTACCACTCACATCAGCTCTACCAACCTGCATTGCACTGGCAACACCAACAAGACTGCTGCCCTTTCACCAGAGCCAGATGTCTCCCACCCAGCTGCCACCACGCCGGTCCAACACCCGCCTTCGCAGCCAGACACTCAAGTCACAAGTGACCCACCCCAGGTAAGAAGCCAAACTAACCAAACACCATCTGTTAACTCAGAAGCTGCCCCCCGTCCTGGGTCGTTGCATGGAGGAACCGATTTGAGTGTGCCTTGGACATCGACATGTTAGAGGTGATGGTCAATGACCTAACCTCCCTCACCGAGAGTATGATGCCGCAAAAGCAACAGAGTAACAACCATCGCCACTCGCACCATCCGAGGCCCCAACATCAATGCAGCAGCCAACGTCACAACAGAGACACCGCGGCCGAGGCCAGCAGAATTCAGTGACTTTATCGGGACAACAAGAGTAAAACGTTCAACAAAATCACTCGTGGGCCTGATCGCTACTGCGACATCGACAAGCAGGTCCTAACCGACCACTTTGTCCGTACCTCCAGTCACCATCCCGTACCGCAGGAGCCTCTATTGGCCTCCTTACCACCAAGCCCGCTACCATCTACCAATAACCCTCTCAGCGACGCCTTCTCGCCTGCCGAAGTGGCCAAGAAACTTGATAAGTGCCAGAATACTGCCCCAGGTCCCGACGGCCTTCGTTACTACGTCTGGAAGCAGATTGACCGGCAGGGACACAGCCTCTCTGCCCTCTTCAATGCCGTTCAGAGGGTTGGTGCCACCCCTGCCTCCTGGAAAACTTCCGTTACCGTCCTTGTGCACAAAAAAGGCGACCGCAGCAACGTGAAGAACTGGCGTCCCATTGCCCTTGCCAACACGCTGAGCAAAATCTACTCTGCGTGTATCGCCAACCGCCTCCTGCGCTGGTGCGGAGACAACATCATCATATCGCCAGCGCAGAAAGGCTTCATGCACTATGAAAGATGCTCTGAACATTCCTTCATGTTACAGTCCGAAATACAGGATGCACGTCGTAGGAACCGTGTATGCCACGTGGCATGGCTCGACCTTGCCAATGCCTTCGGGTCGATTCCTCACGACACCATCTACACTTGCCTCAGCTGGTGCAACCTAAGTGAAGCCTCCATCCACCGTGTCAAAGCTCTCCTAGACGACTGCAACACTCGTGTTCGAACCAGAACTGGACTAACCGATCCTATCCCGATCCGTGCTGGAGTCAAGCAGGGCTGCCCGTTGAGCCGCATTTTATTCAACATAGTCATTGAACCAGCACTCCGTCTCATCTCTGATCTAAAGGTAGGGTATCAGTTACACAACCATTCTCTCTCCACTTTAGCGTACGCTGATGACATAACCGTCATTAGCAGCTCACCCGAAGGTCTCCAGGCCCAACTTGATCTACTAGCTGCCTGGTCCCAACACAGCGGTCTACGATTCAACCCTGCCAAGTGTGCCACCCTTTGGGTTGCCGGAAAATACCAATGCTCAGAGGACAGCCGATTCAACATCCAGGGTGTCAAACTACCACACCTGAAGAAAGAAGATCATTATCAACACCTAGGTATCCCCGCGGGTTTCACCATGGGGTGCTCCGCAGAAGCCGTGATCAACAACATCATCAAAGACCTGAAGCACGTCAATGACTCCCACCTCGCCCCGTGGCAAAAGATTGTCCTAGAAAAATGCAAAGTGCGAACAATTTTACATAAAGGGAAAGTAAAAGAAAATTGTGGGCATGTCATTATTTCTGTATCACCTAAAATTAGAAACATCATAATAAGCAGGAAATACGTATGTATCACTCAGTTGGGCCAGTGTTCGTGTAGACGACTTCATTCCCTTGACAAGATGCTATAAATTTTGTGGGTACAATCACCTGGCCCGTGATTGTACCAATCGTCTAACATGTAGCCATTGCGGCAGAAAGCATAAATATAATGAATGCAATGGAAGACATAAGACACCACTCTGTATTAATTGTAATGAGCATAACCAGGGATTGCCTAATACCAACAGATCATAATGCCTTCTATGCTCACTGTCAAATAACACAGAAATTAAAACAACAGAGTATCAAGCAAATAAACTATGGCATTTAATAATAACAATATATTTAATCTTAATAACAGGGCTTCTTCGTTAATGGATAATACACTGTACTCTAATAGTTTGGACATTACTCAGATCAATTTACAGAGATGTAAAGCTGCTTCTTCACTCTTACTGAAAACAGTTGAAGACTGGAATACGGACATAATATTAATCCAGAAACCATATCTTGCTAAAAATAGCATAGTCAGGTTTGGACATTGGAGGACGTTTCCTCCGAAGGACTTTACTAATCGCCTTACCACTGGGATCCTGGTAAGAAATAAAAATCTAAGTATCCAATTTTGCCCTGCTTTTAGTACCGAAAGGGTGACGACTGTATTATTCAGCATTAACAATACCAACATTTATTTATCTTCTGTTTACTGCTCTCCTAATGAGCAACTTGACAACCTCATAATAGACTTAGACAATATCAATGATCATATTGGTCAGGAACCGTGGATAATAGGTGGGGATTTCAATGCCAAATCCACACACAATCTGGCATAGCCCCATCTGTAACGTTAGGGGACAACTGGTGGAAAAATTTCTGGCTAGGAATTCTTTTACTTTTAATTTCTATTTTACTTGATCCTTTTGGATTATAGAGACGAATTATATACATAGTAACATACAGCAGTCCAGATACAGAATTAAATAATCAAGTAAAATAGAAATGGATACAAAGTTAGCCGAACTTACAAAAAGAGCAGAGATACTGGAACATGACATGAACTACCTCCGATGTTTCTTACGTGAAGAAAGTACACCAACCACTATGAAGATCCATAAAAAGTGTTACTTTAGGACACTGAAGAGGGGTTGGATGAGTATACAAACCCAAAACGCATATGTCATTTTTTAAAGAATAAAAGTGATTCCTAACTAAAAGTTTTGCTGTGAGTCCGTCTACCAAAAACCTTTTGGATTACAGAGACGAATTATATACAAATTAAAGGAGATTAAGCTGCACCAGGCCAAGTCTGCCGAATGCTCTGCTCAGCTTCCCTCTATGTCACCGAACAACACAGCCAGGGACCCCAAACTTCGCCCCAAGGTTCCAACCGGCCCCAGGAAGTTGAGACGTCAAACCTATGGCCTTGAAGAGGCCTACCTCGCTTCTCAAGATGCGGCAAACACTACAGGAATCAACCATGCAGGTAATTAATCACATAACTCCACCTCTACTACCATTCCAGAGATCCCATCACCTGCCTCCACCAACGCCACCACTCCAATAGGCGCCAACAACTGGATCATCCGTCATAAACAACCCACCGAAGGGAACGAAGCTACCTCGCCACATCTAATAAGGCGCCCCCGTCGACCCAAACACCGCCAACCAAGCAGCCCCGCAACTACTAACACGACAGAGCCTAATCCTACTCCTACTCCCAGCCTTCCAGTAACAGGACCCGCTGTCCAGCCAGAACCTCCCTGTAGCTACACTGCTTCACCAGACCGCCCGACCAGTGTGCTCCTCGACGGCAACAACCAGCCTGACCAAGCTCCATCGCAACCACGGACACCCCACTGTCCTGGGTAATCACCTGGAGGGAGCGCTTCGACTGTGCCATCGACGTGGACATGCTTGAGGTCATGGTCAAAGACCTCATGCACCTCGCACAAAGCATGGCTCCACAGCAACCAGACCGACCATCTGGCCAACAACCGAGAACTCAACATAACCAACGTAATGGTTGATACGACACAGCCGCCACCAGCAGAATACAGCGGCTATATAGGGCCAATAAGCATAAAGCTTTCAAGGAAATCACACGGGGACCCAGGCGCTTCTACGACATCAACAAACAAGACCTGACCAAGTACTTCACACAGACCAACAGCTACCGTCAAGTACAGCAGGATCCCCTACTGGCTTCCTTCCCACCTAGCCCGCCACCCACCAATGACGACCCACTCTATGGTAAGTTCTCTCCACTTGAAGTCGCCAAAAGACTATCCAAATGCCATAACACTGCCCCCGGGCCCGATGGCATCCGTTATCACATCTGGCGGCGCCTTGACCCCCAAGGCCATATTCTTGCTGCACTTTTTAATGCAGTCCAAAGAATCAGAGCCATTTCCACCACAATACTCGTCCACAAAAAGGGAGATCGCAATAATATCTGCAATTGGAGACCGATCGCCCTCGCCAACACTCTGGGGAAGGTGTACTCAGAGTGCATCGCCAACTGCCTTCTGCGCTGGTGTAAAGAGAACAATATCATATCCACCGCACAAAAGTGGTTCGTGAGATTTGAAGGATGCTCTGAACACTCGTTCACCCTTCAATCCATCATTCAAGACGCCCACCGTACGAGCAAGGGTTGTCACGTGGCGTGGCTAGACCTAGCCAACGCCTTCAGCTCAGTCCCACATAAAACCATCCTCACTTGCTTAAAATGGACCAGCCTCAGCGACTCCTCAGTTCACTGTGTTAAGGCCCTCCTCGAAGATTGCCACACTAGGATCCGCTCCAACACTGGGCTCACAGACCCGATCCCCATTCATGCTGAGGTCAAACAGGGCTGTCCATTAAGCCCCATTCTTTTCAACCTTGTGATGAAGCCAGCACTCCGCCTAATCACCAATTTACAAAAAGGCTACCAACTGCATAGCCAACACATCTCCATCCTGGCCGATGCTGATGACATCACTGTCATCAGCTACTCTACCACTGGTCTTCAAGCACAGCTCAACCTCCTGTCCGACTGGGCACAAAAAAGCAACTTATCATTTAATCCTGCTAAGTGCGCCATGCTATCAATCGCCAGCAAATACCGCTGTGCCGATGATAGTCAGTTCACAATCCAAGGCGCAAGCATCCCAAGCCTCCAAAAGCATGATCATTACCACCACCTGGGCATCCCAGCCGGCTTCACCCTGGGGAGTTCAGCAGAAGCAGTCATCGATGGGATCCACAATGATCTGAAACACATCGACAGCTCCTGCCTGGCCCCCTGGCAGAAGATCAACTGTGTTAGCACTTTCCTGACTTCTAGGTTAACGTTTCATCTAACATTGGGTAAAGTTCTGAAGAAAGCATTAAACAATCTCGACAGGACCATCAAACGCTACACCAAGAAATGGATGAACTTGCCACAATGTGCCAGCCCAGAAATCCTGTATCTACCCCACACCCAAGGAGGCGCCAACATCGTCCCATGTGGCATCATGGCAGATATAGCCCAAGTAAGCCATGCAATTAACCTTTTACTTTCCAGGGACCCTGCTGTCTCCACTTTTGCAACGAAGACACTACAACTTGTAATGGAAAAGCACATCAAGCGATCTCCCACCGGCCCAGACATCTGCACATACTTGGCGGGCTCCATGGCGAACGAGTTCGGGTGTGACCCGTACGACATCCCGTCCCCATGGACCCGCCTAAGGATGTCCACTCGACACCTTAGCACCAGCATCAATCTGAAATGGCGAGCCAACGAGGACAGCACCTTCACCCCGCTAGTGAACGAAAAACCCCTCACTAAAGCAACAGCAATGAGAATCATATCTCACGCTGTCAGGGCTTCATTCCTCACCTCGCTCCTTCGCAAACCTGATCAAGGCAAAGCCTTCCAAATCATCGCAAGTTCTCCAAATAGCAACCATTTTCTACAAGACGGGAACTACACCAAATTTGCAAACTGGCGCTTCATTCACCGTGTCAGACTAAGTGTGGTGCCACTGCGTGGTCTAAAGAAATTTGCCAATAACAGTCAGAAGATATCAGCGTCATACAAAAACCTTGACGCATGTAATCAATCACTGTCCGCCAAACTTCTCTACGATCACTAAACATCATAATGCCATACTCAACAGACTGTACAACGCCTTCGACCACAAAGGGCTAACCATGTACTCGAACAAACAGGTTCCAGACTACCACGATAACTGCAGGCCGGACCTCGTCGTGGTCATCAATAACCCCAAAATTGCCACTATCATCGATGTTGCCACGCCCTTTGAGAACGGGGAGGACGCCTTCAACCGTGCGCACATCGAGAAAGTGACTAAGTACACCGACCTCGCCAATTTCTTTAAACAGCAAGGGTATGATACTTTTGCATCATACATTAAACTGAACAATACATTGATCCAAACATGTTACAATGTTCACACAATTGGAATGATATATAAAGGAATATTGCATCTCTTCCCACTGAATGGAGAAAAGTATCCTGAAGTATCTTAAATAATATTGTCATGACAAAATACTACTTGCATTTACATAATCTAACTATATACGCAGGCTGCTCACGCTGCCACAGGGATGAAAATATATTTCATATATTTTATGATTGTCAAATTGCAAAACAAGTTTGATCATAGACAAATAAGTTATGGAAAGTAAATTAAAATGGATAAATATTAAATACCATATAAATCTTATTGTTAAAAATCAAAACAAATATATGTTAAACTGGATGCTAGGACTCATTAAAAGAATACTATGGAAATCGAGATGCATATTAACAATCGAAAAAAAAAATGGAACGCAAGTCTTATAATCACAAAGATAAAACAGGATGCTTGTTTAAAAATCCAAAGCGATATGGAATGTATGACAACAAGCGAATTTAATGTAAAATATAGAGGTACCATTAACAATATATGGAAAATGGAAAACAATACAATAAAATTTAACGACGATTGGAGTTAATATACATTTTTGTCTAAATATATAAATGGGAATGTATTAATAGTTAGCCAGATAGTTTGTAATGTATATAAACTATATAAAATCCTCTTATTTGTTGGCTGTGCTCTAATCATACATACACAAATATTTATAGCTAAATATAATGTACATGTTTAGTAGTGTTGTCTCCAATCTCAATATAACTAATTTTTAAATAAGTTTGTAAATAGTTATTGTAACATACTCCTTATATACTTGTGAATAATAGAAATGTGTTCTATTCTGTATATATGTTTTTTAACTAAAATAAATAAATATAATAAAAAATAAAAAAAATAATAAAAATATAAAATTAAAAAATAAAAATAAAAAAGCAAGGTTTTAAGTTGTAAATTTAGTCAGTAATATCTTGCTTATGGTCTATTTGTATACCTTGTTCACGTGTCAAATATAATTCAAGTGTTAACTCTGTATAAGTTTAATTGTCGTGTTTAACTTCATGTCACAAGTTGTCATGATGATAATTTATTCTGTACATATGCTGTGTAATCAAAACAATGTAAGAAATTGGTTATAAATATTATGTCTTCATGCAAAATGTATAAAATGAATGTCTACAAATAGTAGACAAATATTTGTAAAATAAATCATTATGTAAAAGGATATATTGAGTATCAACATGTCACTAACATTCATATGTATCTAATAACTATCTTGATGTGTTTTGTATTCTGAAACAAAAGAAGTGAACCTGTGTTCCATGTAAAGATAATTCAGACTAAATAAACTTTAACAGTATCTGTTCTTATCAGCTTAATTGTTTTGCAATAGCTGCTTCCATCCTCATCAAAATGACCATCCGGACTCCGAGTTTCCTGCTCCCTGGCCCTGGTAAGTAAGTTTTTGAGTTCTTTTTCCTTTTCTACTCTCTTCTCACTTCCGCCGGAAGAGCGGCCTGCACTGTTTAAACACACAGTGTATTCACTGCTCAACCGGCAACACTTTTCTATCGTCACCAGCCCAGGTCAGCGACCTTCTTCGTGTTCCTTTGACCACCACCTCACTAGTGTAGAGGCATTCTATACACTAAACCTTTTCCTCTTCTAACCACCCCTCCTTGGTTGGCTGCACTAAACCCCAGGGGGCATTTTACCCTCTACCTCCTTACTTTCCGATACTACACTGCAATCATATGGCCTTTCCAAGTGACCTCGCCAACATCACCCTCTTGGTGCCACTCCGTCCGCCGTACCATTGCCCGGCCTGTCTGCCCGTCTATCAAGACTATGTAGACAATGGGGGCCTAGCACGCCACCTCCGTCGCATCCACGATGGACGCCTTAATTTCGAGTGTCATGCCTGCAAAATGCAGTCAGAGAAGCTAAAAGAAGTGAAACTCCACCAGGCCCGCTCGACTGAATGCTCTAGCATACTCCCATCCATGTCACCTGTGCACCCAAGCAGGGATCCAAAACAGCGGGACAACATCCCCACTGACCTGAGAAGGCTACAATGAAAGGAGAGCTACGACCTCGACAGGGCCTATCTAGCCTCACAGAACATCACCAAAAGCGAAGTAAGTAGCAGCCCATGCCAGTCTTCCTCGTCACAGCCCAGGACCGCCTCCACCGGCCCAGCCAACACCTCCAAGTCACCGCCCACTGCACAGGAACCGCACAAGTCTCTGGCCCGAGCTGAAAGCGACTTGTGAGAAGAACCTGCTGCCACAAACGTCGAAAGCCACCTAGCCCCGCCTGTTCCAGTAGCCCAGCTGACAGCCCTGCCGTAACCATTGCTCCTCCAGCACCACCATCTCCTGAGGACGTCTCCCCTGTCATCGCAACAAACAACTGTCCGCCACCACCGTCTGCAACCTACAGCAGCCCAGCTCGCCACCAGGCCCACCTCCTACCTGTGACATGTCGCCTGACCCCCTGGCTCATCGCCTGGCGTGATCTGTTCGACAGTGCCATTGACAAAGACATGCTGGAAGCCATGATCGAGAATCTCACCAACCTCGCCCATAGCATGGCCCCACAACAACATCAAAAGCAGCATCGTCCTAGTCGTCCCAGGCCACCTTGCCTTCACAACAGCAACCACCAGCACATTCATTCATTCATTCATTTCATTATATTAAAATAACATAAATTACATTTCCTGATTTCGCTGAGCATTATCAGGATTAAAAACACTAACTAATTATGACAATGAACACAGCATATTAATAAACATTAAGAGTAAAATTGTACAATGATGGGAGGGCAACAAAGATATTATACAGGCGTAATATATATTTATACAAGTAAAATTTTATGAAAAAATAAGATAGTGTAAAATATACAGTAACAATTAAAAGTAACGAAGATAAAATAAAATTAGAATCACGACAATTAAGCGCAAGTTAACAAATTATAAAAGAAGCGAACAGCAGAAGTGCAAAGATATCATAGATGATACATATCATATAGAAATGAGTATATATACAGTTGACCCCCCTATAATTACGGTCCCTATAGTTACGATTCCTATAAAACTACAAAAAAATTGCTACCGGTATCCGTAAAAAATAGTAAAAGTTCCCTATAAACACCTCAAACGTCATCGGGAAGCCGAACTACTTTCCCGCCGTCCGTAGCGCCACGCTACGGAGAGATTTCTATCGTCTGGACAGTATTATATAAATTATATATAAATTAGGTACTGTACATATAATTATATATTAATTATATATAAATTAGGTACTGTATATATAATTATATATTAACTTATTGTAACTTTGTTATAATTAAATATATAATTTCCGCCGTCTAGCGTGGCGCCACGCTACGGAGATTTTTACGCTAACTATCGTCTGTCAGTATGTAAATTAGGTACCGTAAGTCTAATACAGTACTGTAATTTTATACATTTCTTGTGAAAGAAACATTTCTTATTCAACGGCGATTAAAATTATTTATATTAATGATGTCTCCGAAGTTCTACGAAGTTTTCACAGAAAAATAAGTTGTTAGAAATCGGCCGCTCTTTGCTGAGCTGTTCCGCGACGAAAACAATGTTGAGCAATGGCAATGTCGAATGGTGACACTCGGTAAGTAATCCTACAATTTTTTGTTTATAGCGTAGTTTATACGGATTATTCCCAAAAAATATATACGTATTTTGGAAATGTTGAGTCGGATTAGTCTAGAATCAATTAATTTTATGGAAGAAAATCTTTCAAACAGCCGTAGTCCGTAAACTTGATACGTGTCGGGTTGTGATTGGAAGGATTCGTAAGAAAGCGGATTCTTATAGAATGGAACGTATCTCTATCTTATAGGGGGGTCGACTGTACAAACTATAATATATAATAATAAGACAGTAGAGTGTAAAGAAGTAATAATCATTTGCACCAAAGTACTTGTGTTTTGGCCACAAGAAAATCCGCTAGTAGTTGAGCAATGGAAATTGAACAACGTTCTCAACACCACTGAACTCCGCCAAGCATCTGTGCGTAATATTCCGACATAGTAAGAGCCACCAGAAGTTGAAGGATTGTCTTCATGCTGCATCATTTATATTCACTGGAAATTGAAGAAACTTCGTCCACACCACAATTATTTCAATAGCAAGGAAACCACTAGACGATCACATCACAATGGTGCACAAAAATAGAACACATAATATAATACACAAGTACACCACAAAGCATGGATTGATGTAGAGTTGATGCAGAAAACAGTCCAGTAGAAAAATGTAAGCTACTTCCCGTTTCAGTAAACTCAATCAATTACAATAAATGTAATAACGTGTATTATTACGTTCAAACACGAACTGTTGTAGCATGACAAAAATAGTTCCACCAGGTATTACCACAGAAAAACAGTGACAGTGCATCAAGTATATCTCCACAAGTAGAACCCACAACATTACGCAGTGTGTCAGCCACAAGAAAATGTACACAAAGATGCCAAGTATACTACTGCACCAACTAAAGTCCAGCAAACACAATAACCACCAATATGCTTAAATTGTTGTGGCGTTAACACAGTGTGCAGTCCAATTAGTAGTATACATTCCCACTAGTCACAGTAAAGTCCAGAAGAAAGTGAAAAAGAATTTCTTCTTAAGTGACATTTGTTCTGTTGATGTGCAATTATGACCACAAGGTGCAAGACCAGAAGTGAATAGCCAGAGAACTATCATAATTTACAATTCGCTGCAGTCTAATTTTAAACAAACAACAAGATCCCTAAGTTTGATTGAAGAGTTCACCTCCAACACCAGAAGATTTAAACAAGAATGGGAAAAGCAGCAAAAGATACGATAGTTGGTTGGTTGGTTGGTTAATTTTTATTGGCACAAAAGCCATGCAGGTTATACTGCGCCACAACAAATGGTATGATTGGATGTATAAAATAAACGAAAAAAAAAAAAAAAACATATATACAGAACAGTTTAACCATTCAAAAGCCAATGGTGATATATATATAAAATCTATAATATAATAAATAAATAAATAACAACAAAAAATAAAAACAAACAACGAAAATATATACAATAATTTAAATATGCAACACAAGGTAAATAAAACTATACAATAAATAAATCATTATATTTCTCTATACATGTTAATGACTTTCAGAAAGTCCAGTATATTATCCAAGTTTGGCCTCTGGCCCAAAATGTCTCTAAAGCTTGCATTTCCGAAATGCTGTCTACGACTCTGATCAAAAGCAACACAGTTGCAAAATATGTGTTTAACACTTACAGCACAGTTGCAGTGCTGACATACTGGTTCGTCATCTCCCTTCAAAAGGTATTGATGAGTCAGTCGTGTGTGTCCAATTCTCAAACGAGTAAGGATAACCTCAGATCTCCTATCATATTGCCTATTATGTGTCCAATTTTCTACCGAAGGTTTGATCTCGTGAAGTTTATTGTGGATTTGTGCATTCCACACATTTTGCCATCTCTCTGCTAGTCGTTTTTTAACGAATAGCTTCAAATCACTGCCTTCAATACGCATTGTATGCTGTGAACGACTTGCTGACTTAGCGGCTGTATCAGCTTCTTCATTACCTCTTATACCCACGTGGCCTGGGACCCAACAGAACTTCACAAAAAAATTTCTCGTAGTGAGATGACAAATTAGTTTTCGAATTTTAATAACTATGGAGTGAGAACTACGTTCATACGAGATCAAAGCCTGAAGTGCACTAACTGAGTCAGTGTAAATCACGCAGCAACGATGACCTTTCCGATTTATATACTTTAAGGCTAAATAAATAGCCTGCAACTCCGCAGAAAAGATGGAAGAATTCGGTGCTATTTGTTCTGCCACAATTTCATCCTGGCAAACAAAGGCTAAGCCAACATAGTTATCCGATTTAGATCCATCGGTGTATATAGGAATTAAATTCCTGTTACGATGCTGAATTTCTGCGAAGTGCTGTCTATAGACGTAGTCTGGCGTGGTTTCTTTAGGGAACTGCTTTAAGCTTAAATCAACATCGATCGGTGAAGATGACCAAGGTGAAATACTATTAACCTCAACATGTGAGATGTTGCTTGTGTCTAGGTCAATCGTGCTGCTTACATTCTCCATTCTTATGTCGAATGTGGGGACACAACTCGTCCGAGCGGCAAATAATCTTTTCAGCTGAGTATCTGAACAATCAGCTGTAAGTTTTTTCTGAGATTTTTGTTTAATGTAATAGAAGAGAGACAACTGTTCTCTCCTGAGAGAGAGTGAAGGCTCATAAGCATCCACATACAAACTTTGAACAGGGGAAGTTCGAAATGCACCGGTGCACAAACGCAAAGCTTGATGGTGGATTGGATCCAGCATCCGAAGAGTAGATTCTCGCGCAGAGCCATAAACAATGCAACCGTAGTCCAGCTTAGAGCGAACAAGGGCCCTATAAATCCTGAGCATCGAAACTTTGTCTGCTCCCCAGGATGAGCAGCATAGTACCTTTAAAAGGTTTAAAGATTTTAAACATCTACTCTTCAGGTTGCGCAAGTGTGGCAAAAATGTCAGTTTTTGGTCAAAAGAAACACCCAAAAACTTAGCCTCATTCACCATTGGAATTTTATCCCCATTTAGGTAAATTTCTGGATCCAGGTGCAAACCACGCCTTCGGCAAAAGTGGATGCACGAGGTCTTCTCTATGTTGAAACTAAAACCATTAATCTTGGACCAATTGTCTATTCGATTTAGGGAGGTTTGCAGTTGTCTCTCAATGAAACTCATGTTGCTAGACTGGCAGGAGATCTGAAAGTCATCCACATACAAAGAGTGTTTCACACTGGGAGGAAGACAGTTAGCTATGCTATTAATTTTAATTAGGAACAGAGTCACACTCAAAATACATCCTTGAGGAACACCTTCTTCTTGGACAAAAGACCTAGATAGAGTGTTGCCCATCCTGACTTGGAATCTTCGATTCTGCAAAAAGTTTTTTATAAAAATTGGCAAATTACCCCGCAATCCGAATTCATGTAGATCACGAAGTATTCCGTAACGCCAGCAGCGATCATAGGCCTTCTCTATATCAAAGAATACAGACACTAAGTGTTGTCGTCTAACAAACGCTTCGCGTATGGATGTTTCAAGTTTTACTAGATTATCCGTGGTACTTCTGTTCCTACGAAATCCACTCTGATGTGGTGAAAAGTAGTTCTTTTCCTCTAAGAGATACATCAGACGTCTGTTTATCATCCTCTCAAAAAGTTTACACAGGCAACTTGTCAGAGAGATTGGTCTGTAATTAGAGGGATTCTTGCGGTCTTTACCAGGTTTTGGAATAGGGATAATAATTGATAATCTCCAAGAGTCAGGGAAATTATTTTCTGTCCATATTCTGTTAAACAGGTGCAAGAGATTAGAAAGGGAACTGTTTGACAGATTTTTAATCATGCTGTAGTGGATTTTATCTGGGCCTACAGCACTATTCCTCGAGCGAGAGAGCGCTGTTTGTAATTCAATTCTAGTGAATGGCACATTATATTCCTCATTAGATAAGGAATGAAAGTTTAAACACTGTTTTTCTCTTTGGGCTTTATAAGCCTGAAAATTTCTTGAATACATAATATTGCTAGATGAAGTAGAAAACGTTTCACCCAACGTATCAGCAATACCCTGTATATTGCTGATTATTGTGCCATTATTTTCCAGCATGGACAGAGAGTGAGAAGCATATTTCCCATTGATTTTATGAATTTTATCCCAGACTGCTTTTGAGCTAGTGGAAGATGTTATGCTAGAAACATACTTCCTCCAAGAATCCCTTTGGCTTTGCCTTCTTATTCTTCTGGCATTTGCCTTTGCTTTTTTAAAAGCAATCAAATTTCTAGCAGTGGGGTATCTTCTGAAAATCCCCCATGCTTTCTTTTGTGCTTTAAATGCTGCCTCGCAATTCTGGTTCCACCATGGTTTCGGATGCTTTGGATATCTTGTTGATGTCTTTCCCATTGTTTTCTCAGCTGCCTGAATAATACACAAAGTGACAATTTCAACTGCATCATTGATATCAGCAGTATTGACCATTTCCTCAGTGATGTTAGCCAAAGAGGAAAATGCAGGCCAATCTGCCGTTTCCAGTTTCCAGCGTGGTGGACGGGCTGTTTCACAGCTTTCTCTGCCTCGATATTTTAGAAATATTGGGAAGTGGTCACTAGAGAGTGGATTAGATCCAACCTCCCATGTAAATGCTGAAAACAGATTCGGAGTTGCTAATGATAGATCAATGGCAGTGAACGTTCTTGATGGGGCATGGAAGTATGTCACTTCTCCAGTATTAAATAGATACAGTTGGTGATTACCTATAAATCTCTCGATGGCTCTGCCTCGACGATTGATGTCAGGACTGCCCCACATAGGATTGTGACCATTGAAGTCACCCAGTAAAAGAAATGGTGTTGGTAGCTGTTCAACCAAAGTATCCAATTCATTCTCATTCACTCTGACATCTGGTGGCAAGTATATAGAACAAACTGTGACAGTTACTCCAATAGATATTCTAGCTGCCACGGCTTGCAAATTAGTGGTGATTTGTACCGGCAAGGATGGGATGTGATTTGAAACTACAATAGCCACACCTCCACTGGCACGGTTGTGGCTATCATCATCCTTGCGGTAAAGATTGAATCCTTTTAAAGAAATATTTTCTCCAGGTTTTAGATGAGTCTCCTGGAGTGCCACACAGAGAGATGAGGTAGATGACGTCAAGTGTTTAATGTCAGAGAAGTTGTTGCGGAAACCACGACAGTTCCATTGGATTATTTTATAATCCATTATGTGTTTGAGGCAGCATTTTTAGCAAGGTTGTCCCTCTTTAATTTCACAGGGGGTTTTTCTTTTGGAGGTGATGTTGGTGGTGTCACCCCCTTATTATTCTCTTCATCAGAGAAGTCAGAGAACTCGCTCATAGACTGAGTCTCTGATTTTTTAGTTTTAGACAGGGCTGCTTTTATTCTTTGTTTATTAAGTGGGTTCTTACTGGCTTTTTTGGAACCCACATTCCTAGTTGTTACCCCTGTTTTAGGTATGAGTGGTTTTGCTTTGTTATTCTCTTTTTCTGTTGCTTTGGTAGATGGTATCAGCAGACATTTTTCATGGCGAGTCAGAGATTCATCGGGTGAAACAGAAATGTCTGTCTGAACTCCACATGTCTTTGTGGATTTCAGAGCAGCAGCGAATGTCTTTTGTTTCACTGGTGTATTTAAGGTGACCATACGACGTGCCTCCGGGTAGGATATATTATTAATAGTCTTCAATCGCTGAATTTCTTTCTCTCTCTGCCATGAAGGGCATTTCCGAGAGTAGGCAGGATGAGCATCTTTGCAGTTCACACAGCATGGAGAACTTGTGCATTCATTACTCTCATGGTCTTCATTTCCACACTGTGCACATGCTTTTTTTCCTCTGCATGATGTTTGGGAGTGTCCAAACCGCTGACATTTAAAGCAACGTAGCGGGTTTGGGATGTATGGGCGAACTGGGCAACGGAGATATCCTGCCGCAACAGAAGATGGCAATGTTGGTTTGTTGAAAGTCAAAATAAGGTGTTTCGTTGGTATCAACTTGCCATCTCGACGGATTGAAATTCGTCGAACAGCAGTGACACCTTGGTCTGAAAGACCGATCTGAATATCCGATTCATCCTCAGACATCAGATCGCTTTCAGATATCACACCACGTGATGAGTTCAAATTTGTGTGTGGTGTGATGGTTACCATTATGTCTCCTAGAGACTTCATTTTCAGAAGCTTTGCTGACTGTTGAGGGGAGGCTGCTTCTACAAGTAGATCTCCTGACCTCAATTTTTGAATTTTTTTCAGATTCCCAACGGTCGATTCAAACAATTTTTGAATCAAAAAAGGGGAGCGTTTAGATAGGGGTGTTTCTCCCATGGCATGAACGATAAGGTAGGCTGGTGGTAATGCATCAGTACATGTTTTAGGTTTTAATGAATCCATATTTAGATTTTAAAATTCAGCTCCTAGTGACCCCACCCACCATGGGGCCCAACAAGGGGATGCCGTCACATGGGAGACTCCCATAGACCGTCACACCAGGGTTTCCCAGGAGCTATACCCTCACAATGCAGTCAAGAAGAGCACATCTTGTATGACATGTCCGCCCGGTCTGCATCGATCGGTTGACTCCAAGCCGAGGTCAAAACTGACTCAACGACCAGCCGATTGACTCAAACGGAGCCTGATTTGAGCCTCCCGTTTATCCGAAGCAGGGGCCAAAGCAGTGTGTTGGGGACGTTATGTTGCCCCTCAACTACCAGGATCCCCCTTTCCGGCATACGGGATACCACGCACGGCAAACACGTGGGTGGGCGTTCAGATCCCAGGGATGGTAAAGAGGCATTACTAAACCATCTCTGGGAGGTCCCCTCACCACGGACAGGAACCCACATCGAGGGGCAAAGGATACGAACGAGGAATCAAATTAAGCCTTACCAAGTGTATACTATTAACGTGTGAATTTTCTAGAAAAGGACATTAAGAAATTGTTGTAACTCGAAAATACTTTTCAAATATCTAAACAAGTAAATTGTAAGTTTCCTTATCCGAAGTAAGGTCTTGAGCATCACACAGCCAAGAACAATTTTTACTGGTTAGAAAAGTGCATAACTGATATCTTTCAATCTCAGTTATGGGGCATTCAAAAATATAATGGAAACTACTGTCAATGGTGTTGCAAACAGGACATAGACTGTTATTATGCAAGGTAAAGCAAGCAAGATATGAATTAAAACAACCATGACCAGTGTAAAACTGTATAGAATGATGAGTAACTTCAATCCAAGTGTTCTTCAAAAATTTCAATATATCAGAAAAAAACTGTTTCGTAACTGAAGTGTTGGCATCCCAACTATGCTGCCACTCAACAAGCAAATCGTTCCAAAGGACCTCTTTCAGCATTTTTATTGAAATCATATTGTAACTGATAGAGATGTTCTGGTCAGCAGCCGCCATTTTAGCAAGTTGATCCGCCCGATCATTGCCGTAGTCATTACAATGTGATCTCGTCCAATTAAAATAATACTCATTATCAGACTCAATCAACAGTCTTTGAATACTAAAGACCAGAGGATGAACAGACTTCCTCCGAATCGTAGAGAGAGAAGATAGTGAATCGGTAATGATTGCAATTTTGGCATTATTGAGAGCCCGTTCACACCACTCGATTGCCTGTAAAATAGCATATAACTCTGCTTGAAAAATGCTACAAAGTGGACCAAGTTTAAAAACATTATAGTAAATTTCAATATTGTTGCGAAAAGCAACGAAACTGGCACCAACATGACAGTCACACTTCGAACCATCGGTAAAAATTTTAATGGCACAACTAGTAGAAGCTTCGATAAATCTAATGTTAGTGTAAGGGCTAAAAGTGTCTTTATAAAAAGTATTTTTCTCCCAGCTTTCCTCAGTGAAGGAGTTTGACATAGAGGTAAGATGATTACCACATTTGACTTTCCAAATTTTTTGTAAGTAGTTAATATATTTATCAATAGGCGGCTTGCGAGCAAACACTTGCAAACTAGCATTAGCTGTTGTTCTGTATGCTTTTGTTATCATCAACAAAGCTCTACGTTGTGCCAAGATCAATTTGCGTTTTTGATGTACCTTAACTGCGGCAGAGCCCCAAATGCCACAGCCATAAGTGAGAACGGGTAGAAAAATGCTATCATATATCATTCCCATAGCCAGACTACTAAGGCCCCAAGATGACCTGGCAACCTTGGCAAAAGTGCGCATAATATGCCCTGTGTGTTTCGTAATATAATGAATATGGTTATTCCAGGACAGCCAATGGTCTAATAATATGCCAAGATAAAGTTCGGAACTTTCCCAAAGGTAAGGAAAGTCGCAAAACTTGTGATTATACCTAAGGGCGATAAGGTAGATAAGAGCTTAATTCTTCTGCTGCGACGACCGCGTTATCGCAGGATCACGTGACCACCTATTATTAATGAGATGCTGATACCGCAAAATCGCGTTTTTAATAAAAAAATTGAACAATTTGCGTTATATTCAAGTTTTCTTGCTATTTTAGCTATGATTCGCTCTTTTGTAGATCGATTGACTTTGTTTAAGCCAATAAGCATTTTGTTACCACCCCTGGGCCATAAATATTTCGGGAAAAACACTCCCCTACTATTTACAGTAAATCTTCGAAGTTAACTAGACAGTTGTTGAAAACAATCAAAGGGAAACTCCTTCTAAAGTTTTATTGGGTATCTTCTGTCTTTGTTGACATTACTGTAACTAATGAGAGACTTGTGAAAAGTTGGTTGGTTGGTTAGTTAATTTTTATTGGCACAAAAGCCATGCAAGCTATACTGCGCCATGACACATGGTATGATTGAAGGTACAAAATACAGTAAATAGGAAAACACATATATACCAAACAGTTTAACCATTAAAAGGCCAATGGTAATATATATATATAATCTAAAATATAATAAATAAATAAATAAACAACAAAAAATATATACAATAATTTAAATATGCACCATGAAGTAAATAAAACTATACAATAATAAAATCATCATATTTCTCTATACATATTAATGACTTTCAGAAAGTCCAGTATATTATCCAGATTTGGCCTCTGGCCCAAAATGTCTCTAAAGCTTGCATTTCCGAAATGCTGTCTACGAATCTGATCAAAAGCAACACAGTTGCAAAATATGTGTTTAACACTTACAGCACAGTTGCAGTGCTGACATACTGGTTCGTCATCTCCCTTCAAAAGGTATTGATGAGTCAGTCGAGTGTGTCCAATTCTCAAACGAGTAAGGATAACCTCAGATCTCCTATCATATTGCCTATTATGTGTCCAATTTTCTACCAAAGGTTTGATCTCGTGAAGTTTATTGTGGATTTGTGCATTCCACACGTTTTGCCATCTCTCTGCTAGTCGTTTTTTAACGACTAGCTTCAAATCACCTCCTTCAATACGCATTGTATGCTGTGAAGGACTTGCTGACTTAGCAGCTGTATCAGCTTCTTCATTACCTCTTATACCCACGTGGCCTGGGACCCAACAGAACTTCACAAAAAAATTTCTCGTAGTGAGATGACAAATTAGTTTTCGAATTTTAATAACTATGGAGTGAGAACTACGTTCATACGAGATCAAAGCCTGAAGTGCACTAACTGAGTCAGTGTAAATCACGCAGCAACGATGACCTTTCCGATTTATATACTTTAAGGCTAAATAAATAGCCTGCAACTCCGCAGAAAAGATGGAAGAATTCGGTGCTATTTGTTCTGCCACAATTTCATCCTGGCAAACAAAGGCTAAGCCAACATAGTTATCCGATTTAGATCCATCGGTGTATATAGGAATTAAATTCCTGTTACGATGCTGAATTTCTGCGAAGTGCTGTCTATAGACGTAGTCTGGCGTGGTTTCTTTAGGGAACTGCTTTAAGCTTAAATCAACATCGATCGGTGAAGATGACCAAGGTGAAATACTATTAACCTCAACATGTGAGATGTTGCTTGTGTCTAGGTCAATCGTGCTGCTTACATTCTCCATTCTTATGTCGAATGTGGGGACACAACTCGTCCGAGCGGCAAATAATCTTTTCAGCTGAGTATCTGAACAATCAGCTGTAAGTTTTTTCTGAGATTTTTGTTTAATGTAATAGAAGAGAGACAACTGTTCTCTCCTGAGAGAGAGTGAAGGCTCATAAGCATCCACATACAAACTTTGAACAGGGGAAGTTCGAAATGCACCGGTGCACAAACGCAAAGCTTGATGGTGGATTGGATCCAGCATCCGAAGAGTAGATTCTCGCGCAGAGCCATAAACAATGCAACCGTAGTCCAGCTTAGAGCGGACAACGGCCCTATAAATCCTGAGCATCAAAACTTTGTGTGCTCCCCAGGATGAGCAGCATAGTATCTTTAAAAGGTTTAGGGATGTTAAACATCTACTCTTCAGGTTGCGCAAGTGTGGCAAAAATGTCAGTTTTTGGTCGAAATGAACACCCAAAAACTTAGCCTCATTCACCATTAGAATTTTATCCCCGTTTAGGTAAATTTCCGGATCCAAATGCATACCACGCCTTCGGCAAAAGTGGATGCATGATGTCTTCTCTGTATTAAAAGTAAAACCATTGGTCTTGGACCAGTTGTCTATGCGATTTAGGGAGGTTTGCAGTTGTCTCTCAATGAAACTCATATTACTAGACTGGCAGGAGATCTGAAAATCATCCACGTACAAAGAGTGTTTTACACTAGGAGGAAGACAGTTAGCTATGCTGTTGATTTTGATTAGGAACATAGTCACACTCAAAATACAGCCTTGAGGGACACCTTCTTCTTGCGTGAAAGGTCTAGATAAAGTGTTGCCAATCCTGACTTGAAATCTTCGATTCTGCACGAAGTTTTTTATAAAAGCTGGCAAATTACCACACAATCCAAATTTGTGCAAATCACAAAGTATTCCATATCGCCAGCAGCGATCGTAGGCCTTCTCTATATCAAAAAATACAGATACTAAGTGCTGTCGTCTAACAAATGCTTCGCGTACAGATGTTTCAAGGTTTACTAAATTGTCCGTGGAACTTCTGTTCCTACGAAATCCACTCTGGTGTAATAAAAAGTAGTTCTTTTCCTCTAGGAGAAACATCAGGCGTCTGTTTACCATCCTCTCTAGGAGTTTACAAAGACAACCTGTCAGAGAGATTGGTCTGTAATTAGAGGGATTCCTGCAATCTTTGCCTGGCTTGGGAATGGGAATAATGATAGATTGCCTCCAAGAGTCGGGGAAAGTTTGTTCTATCCATATTCTGTTAAACAGATTCAAAAGATTAGAAAGGGAATTATTTGACAGATTTTTAATCATGCTATAGTGGATTTTATCCGGGCCTACAGCAGTATTCCCTGAGCGAGAAATCGCTGTATGTAGTTCTGTGCTGGTGAATGGCACATTATATTCCTCATTAAATGAAAAATGAAAATTTAAATTTTGTTTTTCTCTTTCTGCTTTATAAGCTTGAAAATTCCTTGGATACATAATATTGCTGGATGAAGCAGAAAATGTTTCACCCAGTAAATCAGCAATAGCCTGTATATTGCTGATTATTGTGCCATTATTTTCCAGCATGGACACAGAGTGAGAAGCATATTTCCCATTAATTTTATGGATTTTATCCCAGACTGCTTTTCAGCTAGTGGAAGATGTTATGCTAGAAACATACTTCCTCCAAGAATCCCTTTCGCTTTGCCTTCTTATTTTTCTGGCGTTTGCCTTTGCTTTTTTAAAAGCTATCAAATTTTCAGCAGTGGGGTATCTTCTAAAAATCCCCCATGCTTTCTTTTGTGCTTTAAATGCTGCCTCGCAATTTTGGTTCCACCATGGTTTCGGATGTTTTGGGTATCTTGTTGATGTCTTTCCCATTGTTTTCTCAGCTGCCTGAATAATACACAAAGTGACAACTTCAACTGCATCATTGATATCAGCAGTATTGACCATTTCCTCAGTGATGTTAGCCAAAGAGGAAAATGCAGGCCAATCTGCCATTTCCAGTTTCCAGCGTGGTGGACGGGCTGTTTCACAGCTTTCTCTGCCTTGGTATTTTAGAAATATTGGGAAGTGGTCACTAGAGAGTGGATTACATCCAACCTCCCATGTAAATGCTGAAAACAGAGTCGGAGTTGCTAATGACAGATCAATGGCAGTGAACGTTCTTGATGGGGCATGGAAGTATGTCACTTCCTCCGTATTAAATAAATATAGTTGCTGATTGCCTATGAATCTTTCAATGGCTCTGCCTCGCCGGTTGATGTCCGGACTGCCCCACATTGGATTGTGGCCATTGAAATCGCCCAGTAAGAGGAATGGAGTTGGCAGCTGTTCAACTAATGAGTTCAGTTCATCTTCGTTGACTCTGACATCTGGTGGCAAGTATATAGAACAAACTGTGACAGTCACTCCAACAGAAATTCTGACTGCCACAGCTTGCAAATCAGTTGTTATTTGTACCGGCAAGGATGGGATGTGATTTGAAACTACAATAGCCACACCGCCACTGGCACGGTTGTGGCTATCATCATCCTTGCGGTAGAGATTGAATCCTTTTAAAGTAATTCTTTCTCCAGGTTTCAGATGGGTTTCCTGGAGTGCCACGCAGAGAGATGAGGTAGATGATGTCAAGTGTTTAATGTCAGAGAAGTTGTTGCGAAAACCACGACAGTTCCATTGGATTATTTTATAATCCATTATGTGTTTGAGGCAGCATTCTTTGTGAAGGTATCCCTCTTTAGTTTTACGGCTGATTTGCCTTTTGGAGGTGAAGTTGGTGGTGTCACCTCCTTATTAGTCTCCTCGTCAGAGAAGTCAGAGAACTCACTCATAGACTGAGCCTCTGATCTCTTGGATTTGGAGATGGCTGCTTTTAATTTTTGTTTGTTGAGCGGGTTCTTAGCAGCCTTCTTGGAACCCACGTTTCTTGTCATTACCCCTGTTTTTGGTAGGGGTGTTTTGGCTTTCTTAATCTCCTTTTCTGATGTTTGGGTAGTTGGGAGAATTAAACATTTCGCATGGCGGGTAAGAGATTCACTAGGAGAGACAGAAATATCTGTTTGAACCCCACATGTCTTTGTGGATTTCAAAACAGCAGCAAATGTTTTCTGTCTCAAAGGTGCAGTTGAAGTGACCATACGACGAGCCTCTGGGTAGGGTATGTTGTTGACTGTTTTCACCCGTTGTATCTCCTTTTCTCTTTGCCATGCAGGGCATTTTCGGGAGTAAGAAGGATGGGCATCTTTGCAGTTAACACAGCATGGGGTACTGGTACACTCGGTACTCTCGTGACCTTCCGTCCCACACTGTGCACATACGCTCTTGCCACGGCAGGATGTCTGTGAATGTCCAAACCGCTGGCATTTGAAACAACGCAGCGGATTTGGAACGTACGGCAGCGCAGATAACCTGCTGTAATAAAAGATGGCAATGTCAGCTTGTTAAAGGTGAGAATTAAATGTTTTGTTGAAATTAACTTGCCATCCCAATGTATCAAGATACGCCGAACAGCAGTGACACCCTGGTCTGAAAGATTCATCTGAATATCTGATTCATCTTCAGACATCAGATCAAACTCAGATATCACACCACGTGATGAGTTCAAACTTCCATGTGGTGTGACTGTGACTTCAATGTCTCCCAATTTCTTTGCAGCTAGAAGTTTTGCCAACTGTTGAGGTGAGGCAGTTTCTAGAAGTAGGTCTCCTGACCTCAATTTTTGGGTTTTTTTCAGGTGCCCGATCGTTGATTGAAATAACTTCTGAATCAAAAATGGGGAACATTTTGACAAAGGTTTTTCCCCAGTAGCATGCACTATTAAGTAGGATGGCTAACTGGCAGTATTTTCATTGATGTTTTCTGGTTTGTCTGTATTTTTTGGAGATTTATGATCCATGATTAAATAATAATATTTCAGCTCCTAGTGACCCCTCCCACCATGGGCCCAACAAGGGGATGCCGTCACATCAAGTACTTTCATAGACCGTCAGACCAGGGTTTCCCAGGAGCTATACCCTCACAATGCAGTCAAGAAGAGCACATCTTGTCTGACGTGTCTGCCCGGTCTGCATCGATCAGTTGACTCCAAGCCGAGGTCAAGAATGACTCAACGACCAGCCGATTGACTCATACGAAGCCTGATTTGAGCCTCCCATTTATCCGAGGCAGAAGCCAAAGCAGTGTGTTGGAGACATTATGTTGCCCTTCAACTACCAGGATCCCCCTTTCCGGCATACAGGACACCACGCACGGCAAACACGTGGGTGGGCGTTCAGATCCCAGGGATGGTAAAGGAAAGTTACTAAACCATCTCTGGGAGGTCCCCTCACCACAAACAGGAACCCACATCGAGGGGTTTTTTGGAACCCACATTCTTAGTTGTTACCTTGTTTTAGGTATAAGTGGCTTTGTCTTGTTACTCTCTTTTTCTGTTGCTTTGGTAAATGGTATCAGCAAACATTTTTCATAGCAAGTCAGAGATTCATTTGGTGAAACAGAAATGTCTGTCTGAACTACACGTCTTTGTAGATTTCAGAACAGCGGCAAATGTTTTCTGTTTCACTGGTGAACTTAAAGTGACCATGCGACATGCCTCCATGTAAGGTTTATTATTTACAGTCTTCATTCACTGAATTTCTTTCTCTCTCAGCCATGCAGTGCATTTTCGAGAGTAGGCAGGATGGTAATCTTTGCAGTTTACACAGCATAGAAAACTTGTGCATTCAGTACTCTCGTGGTCTTCATTCCACACTGTGTGCATGCTTTTTTTCCTCTACATGATGTTTGTGATTGTCCAAACTGCTGACATTTAAAGCAACGCAGCAGGTTTGGAATGTATGGGCAAACTGGGCAACGGAGATATCCTGCCGCAACAGAAGATAGCAATGTTGGCTTGTTGAAAGTCAATGTAAGATGTTTTGTTGGTATCAACTTGCCATCTCGACAAATCGAAATTCGTCAAACAGCAGTGACATCTGAAAGACAAATCTGAATATCTGATTCATCCTCAGAAATCAAATCGTTTTCAGATATCACACCACGTGATGAGTTCAGACTTGTCTGTGGTGCAATGGTAACCGTTATGTCTCCTAAAAACTTTGTTTTCAGAAGCTTTGTTGACTGTTGAGGAAAGGCTGCTTTTACGAGTAGATCTCTCGACCTCAATTTTTGAATTTTTTAAAGGTGCCCAATGGTTGACTCAAAGAGTTTCTGAATTAAAAAAGGAGAACGTTTAGACAAAGGTGTTTCTCCCATAGCATGAACAATAAGGTAGGTTGTTTGATTGAAGGAACTGACCTCCTCTGATTATAATGCATTGGTAGATGTTTTATATTTTAGAGAATCCATATTTAAAAATAACTATTCAACTCCTAGTGACCCCACCCACCATGGGGCCCTACAAGATGCTATCACATGGAGTATTTTCATGGACCGTCTCACCAGGGTTTCCCAGGATCTACACCATCAGAATGCAGTCAAAAATAGCACATCTTGTCTGACGTGTCCGCCCAGTCTGCATTGATTGGTGACTCCAAGCCGAGGTCAAGAATGACTCAGTGACGAGCCGGTTGACTCAAACAAAGCCTGTTTTGAGCCTCCCATTAATCCAAAGCAGGGGACAAAGTGGTGTGTTAGAGACATTATGTTGCCCTCAACTACCAGGATCCCTCTTTCCAGCATATGGGACACCACGCACGACAAACACGTGGATGGGCATTCAGATCGCAGGGATGGTAAAGAAGAGTTACTAAACCATCTCTGGGAAGTCCCCTGACCACGGACAATAACCCACATTGAGGGAGACACTGTGATGAAAAATCATAAATATAGTGAATTATATTCAAGCTTGAGAAGTGAATCACAGAAAACTTAAAATCTTTTAGAAAATATAGGCAGTCAATACAGTGATGTTCTTTTACATACCTCGGTACATTGGCTTTGCAGGGGAAGTTCTGGAAAGGCTTTTTTTTCTTTGTGAAAATAAATATCACTGTTTTTACAGAAAAATTATAAAATTTACAGTGAACTGCAAAATGACAAATGGTGGTGTATTGTAGCATTTCTGTGTGACATTACAGACAAGCTTAACAGTCTCGATATTGGATTACAGGTAAAAATAAAATAATATCACAGATGGAAAATAAAATAACTGTCTTTGAAGAAACATTAAACATTACCACCAAGAAATACAAAACAAAATAATGAAAAATTTTCCAACCATGACAAAAAGCTAAACAAGATGGTATTAATATTTCTGCAGAAAACTATACAATTTTTTCAAATTATTTAACTGCATTATCAAAGAAATTAAAACATAAACTTCATGGTATAAGAAAAATGAAAAATATGCTGTTGCTCATTGAAAATCCATGGCTCTTGGAGCCACCAATAATATCAGAATTAGCTGATTTATTAACATGTAATTACACAGAGCTATTTGACAAATTTATTAGGATAAAGAACAATACACACTTGAAAGCTATTTTTAAATAAAAGAGCAGAAAATAATTACGTTGACTTCTGGAAAATAGTGCCCAAAAATATAAGACTGTAAAAAAATGTGTTCAAATTTTACTTATGTTGTTTGCATTAACGTATGTATGTGAAATGTCATACTCAAAAATAAAATACAGTAGACCACCCTATAATTACGATTCCTATAAAACTGCGAAAAAATTGCAACGGTATCTCTAAAAAAAGGTAAAAAACTTCTATAATTACGTGAAACATCATCAGACAGCCAAACTATTTTCCGCCATCAAGTGCCACGCTACAAAGAGTTTGCTATCGTCTGTACAGTATTATATATAAATTCGGTACTGTATATATAATTATATATTAACTTAATTTATTGTAACTTTATTATAATTATATATATTTTTTCTGCCGCGTAGCACCACACTACGGAGATTTTACGCTAACTATTGTCTGTACAGTATATAAATTAGGTATCGTAAGTCTAATACAGTACTGTAATTTTATACATTTCTTGTGAAAGAAACATTTCTTATTCAACAACGATTAAAATTATTTATATTAATAATGTCTCCAAAGTTCAACGAAATTTTCGCAGAAAAATAAGTTATTAGAAATCGGCTGCTGTTTGCTGAGCTGTTCCACGACGAAAACGAACTTTAGCAATGGCAATGTCGAATGGTGCACACTCGGTAAGTAATCCTACAATTTTTTGTTTATAGCGTAGTTTATACGGATTATTTCCAAAAAAATATACGTATTTTGGAAATGTTGAATCGGATTAGTCTAGAATTGATTAATTTTATGGAAGAAAACCTTTCAAACAGCCGTAGTCCGTAAACTTGACACGTGTCGGGCTGTGATTGGAAGGACTCGTAAGAAATCAGATTCCTAAAGAATGGAACGTATCTATGATCTTATAGGGGGTCGACTGTATGCAAAAAACATATATAGAAACCGACTTACTGACTTACACCTGGATGCCATTTTATGAGATGCATGCAGCAGTTACAAGCCTGATTTATTTTAAATGAAATTGTGAAAAAAATGTTTGCAATATCAACAGTGACATTAATTTTCTAGGATAAATGAGAAATTATGTACGTTTTTTATTACAGTTGTTATGTTGCAGCCCACACGTAATAGTTATCAAGAGTATGTGACCAGAGAAAAAAAAAGTTGAGTATGGTGGCCTAAAGTGATGGATGATGGAGTTAATTGCATTTGACCTAACTAGCTCATATAAAAGAAAAAGAAAGCATAGTTACAAATTTTCTTACAGGAGTTCACAGTGATTTGTTCACAAATAATGTGACATCATAACAATCTAAACCTGTAGCAGTGGTTGACATATTCAAAATAAATTCTTAAGACAATGATAAGATTTTTGGCTCCATCAAATGTAAAATTCTCGAGATAGACAGGACAAATAGTGCGATAGACATGCCCATAATGAATTTCAATATTATTGACAGTGAATTTGTGATAATCAACCTAGTAGATGATGACTGTTGAATGATTCAAAAATGTTTGGTGAAAGTAAAGTCGATCAAGATCTTTTGACACATTATTGTCACCCCTTTGCTGGTCACATCAAATTCACCAAAACATTTGTTGCAGTCAAATGCCATTTCTACTTTCCAAAATGTGGAAAAGATTAGAGGAATTTGTTAGTGTGTGAAAGTTGTGCCAGTGCTATGATCATCACAAATATAAAATCCCCTGTCCAGGAGTTCAAAACAGCATCACGCCCCATGGTTGAAGTCTTTGTTGATCTTACAGGATCTTGTAGGACTGCTGGCCTACAGCTGGATCCCAATCACTCCTGCCTGAATGCCAGCTGTCTCTGCTACCTGCGGGACTTGAGAGTTATGTCCAGAACAGACTACAGTCAGTAATGCACGACATAACTTTCAAACTGACTGCATTCAAAGAGTTACAGCCTAATGCCGAAAAATGCAGTGCCGTCACTGCACTAATATGGGTTGAGTGAGATGTTGACTTCATCCTGCTTCAAGAGCCGTACTTAGTATAAAAAAGATTAATGGTCCATCACATCAACGAAGCATTTATGCTGTCCTTGTGTTGTAACTTGTGGTGGCTGAAATGACACGATCACTCTCCCACACTTCATTTGAGGAACGTTCACAACATGACAAACCCCGTGATATCAGCACTATCCAGACTAGTAAGGCATAACTACAGCGTTTGTGATGAAGCAATCCAAACCATCTACAAGCTGGCTATAAAGCACAGGATCTGCTATACCTGCAGCATACAGTGGAAAGACTGCCAATATCATGCAAAGTAAAACATTATTTATGATCCACAGGTCTGCAATCTTGTGAGTTACTTGTGCCTATAGAACTGCATCCACTGATGCAGCACTAACCATAGCCTGTTTACTGCCATTCCCATTAGTAGTAAGCAAAGAGAAGACCTTCTACAAAATGTACAACAGTGGAAAGCATAAAAACAAAACACTGTACTCAGATGAACCCACTTGTTAAAACTACCATGTCAACCAGACATTTTAAGCATCCATCCAAGCCAATGAGTCAGACTCAACTGGGATGTTGTTGAACTGATATACAACAGTGTTGAGATATATATTAACCCCTTTCGCCCATAACCCGAGATAACTCAAGCTGCTTGTGATGCTGCACAGTCCATATCCCGAGTTATCTCATGCATAGGCCTTAAGGGAAAATTGTTAAATTTAAAAAAGTATTTTTGCTTATGTATGCAATAAAGTTGTGTATTTTCTATGTAAGATTCTTCCTTCATTAAAAATACCACTTTTTTAAACATTGAAATTTCTATACATGAATCCAAATAAAACCACAAAATGAATTCTTATATAAAGAGTTTATCGATTAGAGTAAAAAATGTCAGCGATGGTACTCCTGACATCTTTTCCTCGAATTTTGAATTTGAGCCTTGCTTTCCTCACATGAAATATCATCTGAATCATCACGTTCCTGCAATATTTCAGGAAAATCCAAGCAATCATCATTTAAGTATTCTGATATGTCGTGGAAAACAAAACAACAAATGATTAAAGAAGGTACTCAATCAAGCACAACTCTCATTATATAAGCCAAAATAGGAAATAGGAAACTTGCGTTCTGTGTTCTACCTGCCCAAACAATGTTCAATACCATGTTCCTACATAAACACTTTGTTAAAGTGTTTTTCTTCAACAGTCTTAGGATCATTGCAGGGAGTCAACAGCCAGGGTGCAATACCATAGCCAGCATCTCCAAGTAGAAGTACATCTTTGGACTACATCATAACTTTATATTCTGCACTGCATTTCCAAATTTGACTGTTGTGAACACATCCAGGCCAACGCGCATCGACACTCGTTGGCATTGCATGTGATCTGAACATTTATTGTCAAAACTACTTTCCTGTTGCCAAATTGATTCCCATAAAGGCCAGGTTTCAAGATTCGCATGTGTGCAGTCAAGCGTTCCAGTACACTTGGGAATCTAGAATCATTTTCACAATTCTGTTTTGCAGTTTCTTTTTCGCTAAATGTTTTCAGAAACCTTATCCAGTCCCCTGCCTTTGCAATAACGCAGTCAGTTACCTGAATAGCAATAAATGTACTGTAACCTAGTTTTTGTAAATAATACTGCAAAACTTTCAAATTTACCTGTTTAATAGTCTTGCTGACAGTGCTTGGGTAAACGCCAATGTCATTTGCGACTCCTGTCTGAAATCCCAAATCAGAAAGGTATCTTAGAAATAGCATCATTTGTTTTGGAGGAAAGGGCACCTCCACTTGTCTCATTTTTAAAACCAACAAAGTGGTTGGTAATCCACTCCACGTTCTCTTCATCAAATCGATATAATTTCCTGAAATAGGCAGTTATCGTATTGTTTCTGGGTCTATACTGCTGAGTTTTTCTTGACAACCTTGTTGGATACAACAAAAGCCATTTTCTCTATGTTGAAAATCGAAAATATACGAATATGAAACCTTTTACTTGTGTTTTAAAGGTAGCTGTAGAGCTAACCTCAATGTTTTGAAGTATTTACTTAAAAAAGGAAGCTTTTACGTATTTTTATTCACAGATTTATAAGCATTTACTAGTCTTATAATCAGTGATGACATTCGAAATATTTAATAAAGGGTTCGCTAACAGAAAATTTTTCCTTAACAATTTTTTTTTCGCTCAAATGGTGCATCGGAAGCCTCTAGTTTAGTAGTGTTACAGAGTATAATACGTATATTTTAATATTTTTAAAAGAATCAAACCATTGAGAAATGTTACATGTGTTTAACAAGGTTCTAAAAACTTTGAAAATGTTAACAACGGGTTCGGCCGAACCTGTGCAAACCCGCTGAATATCACCACTGCTTATAATCAAAGTGAATAAAACCAAGCTTTTACTTTTTGCTTTTACTACCTTTTATTGTTAGTAAAAGCATTTACTAACTTTTATTCATCAAACTTCTAGTAAATGCTAGAAAAATTGTAGTAAAAGTATTTACTACTTTTTATTCAACCAGCCCATTATAATAGCCAGAAACATTTGACTGCAGTACAATGTACTATGGAAAATCAATCAATAACATCGTTCCTTCCAAAAACAAATTTACCTTATAATGATGATGTAAAAGCAGCAATCATAGAATTATCACAAATTTATCACAGCTTAAAACACAATCACAGTTATTGCAGCATTGACTGTGGAATGAAAATCAATTCGTTATTATATTTTGTTTCTACAATTGAAAAAAACAATTCATTGTGGCAGAACAAAAACCAAAGCGATTGTTGAAAACATACTAGCCCCTAAGTTTATTCAAGTAGTTCTTGATGAACTTAAAATCAATAATAGCAAAGCGATTCCGTTTTCTTTGGCTAATGATGCATCTAACAGAGGCAGCAGAAAAATGTTCCCAATTGCAGTTCAATATTTTCATTTAGAAAAAGGAATTCAAAACAGAATTATTGACTTTTATGAAGATCCAAATGAAAATTCTGAGGCAATTGGTACAAAATTATTGAATTAAATCAAGTTTATATTCTTAATTAAATACATCAAATTTATGCTCTTATTCTGCCGATAATGCATCTGTTAAAAATGTATGCCAAATTTTCTATTAGCTCTAAAACAACTAAAGAACTAAAACATTGCTTTGATTTTTTTGGAATTAGAATATAACATTATTATTTAACACATGAAAACAAGATGGCTAACTCTTCATAAAAATCTAGAAAAAATTGTTAATGCCTGGTGAGCAATAAAAATTTATTTTATACAACTTGGTGAAGAAGATACGCACAAAATCATTTGGGAATTTGTGAAGCACAGTGAAGATGAAATTCAAGACTATAAAGATAGTTTATCTTTTCCTGAATGTTATACTCACTTTGAGCATTTTATGGGGCTGATGAATCAGCATATTTTACAGCTTAAAAATCGATCAGTAACAAGTTCAAAATTGCACGTCATAATGCTATCTCTTAAAAACAAACTGAAGAATAGATTAAATCAATTTTTCAGTAGTAAAGTGGATACAAGTTTAGATTTCCTAACTACCTATGAAAAACAAAAATTTGTCACCGAAGTGAGAAAGGTGTACATAAAGACTATTAATTACTTGGTAAATTTTTATAATTTTGAAAATAGCCCATTCAAATACTTTTCAGTAATTAATCTTAAGTATGAAAATTTTAAATACCAAGATTTTTTAAATGCTGCAAAATATGTAAATATAATTTATCGTCATATAATTCTACATGATGACATCTGTCTTCTTAAAAAGATCATTCCGTCCACTAAATCACTCAATTTACATACTGATAAAAAAAAAGGATAAAAATATTTTCCTCTAATGTTTTCACTGAACTACCCAAACTTGTTGGTAAGATTCTGTCAATACCTATAAGTAATGCTTACGTGGAACAAATCTTTTCGATTATGGGAAATACCTGAACAGACAACCATAACAGGATGAGGGTTAAGCTAGTAAAGCAGAATTACACATAACACTTAATTTTGACATGAGCGGTCGAGAATTTTATGAATTCATAATAAAGCCAGAAAATGCACATCTTGTAAAGGCTGCAATGTCAAACAGGAAATATACATGGAAAAATCTACATAAATAAATAATTAATTATGAATATACCATTCAGTATATTGCATAATTTTAGATTTATTTGCCTGTATTTATTTTATACATAAATTGTTAGATTTGTTTTTTATTAGTTATATGCATAGAAACTACTTTATGATTATTAGAATTGTATTAAATTTGTTGAAATTTGAGTTTTGAATTTGTTAATTTATATAAATAAAAATCTGTATATGTATACATATGGGTTTTTTTTTGGTTTCTTAAATTGTCATCTCAGGGCAAGATTAAGTTATGAGGTGGCAACCCTAGTCATACCCTTATACTGTCACCCTAAAGTTACAAGCTGAAGATTTGACACTTGAAAATTTTTTCTAACAGTGGAAAACTTTGATGCATCAGCTTGACAAAACTGGAGGAATTGTTGCTAATGTGATTTTATCTTCAATGATAAAAAGAGATATTCAATTGTTAAACAATAAAATCTTGTTAGCTGCTATTTACGTTGATCCAATGAATCAAATTTTACTAAATGACAATCAAATTACCTCAGGGAAAAAAGCTTTGTGAAATAGTTATTCCCTTCAAAAGGTTGCAGTTACCTTACATTTATGAATCAAAAAATGAAAATAAAATTAATGAACGTAATGACAACTCAAAATCATCATCTCCAAAAAAAAAGGTTTGATTTTGAAGCATATTTGGATAGTTTGATTCACTTTGAGACGTTCTAAAGACGTTTAACAAATCAATAAACTAAACTAGCAGATATTAAAAAATAAAATTTAAACAAAATATTTTAAATGTGGTAATTAAAATTTAAAAAATATAACCATTTATCAAAATTGAACGTGGAAGAAATTATTCGCGATGCAGCCAGATCTGTCACAGCAATCCCCCCAACACAAGTCAGTGTGGAAAGATTATTTTCAGCTTTAAAAATAATTAAAGCTGACTTAAGGGCATCTATGAAAGATTTAATAGAGAGATTTAAAACACACATTTGCTCTGCCCCTTCACCATTTTTATGGTAGCTTTCGCATGCTTAGCTTGCACGTGGTCTGTTGTTCGACATATTTGTTTAGTTTAAACGTACAGAAATACTGCAGTTTTATTATCATGGATAGTTAAAAAAGATTCTTTTCTTGCGGGCTATTCTAGCAGTCTAACAGGACAAAATGCAGCTCTATACAAAACAAAAATTTCATTATGTCAAGGCAATCCATACGAAGCCAGTTTATCAGACTTCGTTGTAGATCAAGAGCTGCGGCCGAAAGTAAAATTTGGTGACATTATAAACTATTTGGATTCGACAACAAATTTCTACATCCTGTCACAAATGAAAGCATACAAATCTTTAGAGGCCCATAACTACTTAACAAGTGGCTGGGTTTCTCCTGATATAAAGGTGAAAGTAATGAATAACAGCGAAGTAATATTGCTTGGAAAAGTATGTTTTGTTTTGTTTGTTTAAACTCATGTTTTTACTTATTTCTTAACTAAGAATTTTTGTCTGAAAGTAAAAAGTCTTTATATAGTAAATAAATAATAAAACAATGGGATTGGTTATTCTAAATATTAAAATATATTCTAAAGAATTTTTCTTTAAAAAATCTTTTAAGAAATAACAAGCGAAAATCACTTTTTTAAATCCGATTTTGATAGAATTAAAAACAGAGATGGACTAGAAACCTATTTAGTATTTCTCACTTTATTTTTATTTTTCCTTTTTTATCCATATATATTTTGCTTATCAGCCTCATCAGTGGATGTAAAAAAAGTCTTATTAAAAACAGTTGTGGCAATTTTTTTAATTCAAATTGTTCAGTACCTGTATTTTCTAGTTGAAATTACCATATAATAAGCCTACTTGCTTTTAGTTTTAACGTGTACTGTTTATAAGTTTGCACTAGCTAAAGCCTGAAATTACATTAGTAATACATTTATAAATGCACTATACCTAACTAAATTAATATAATCAAATCAGTAACTCTTCTATGTTTTAAAATATAACTTAGTGTTTATTAATGTAAATATTATTAATGTTAAAATTAAATGTTAATATAAATGTTCTAATGCTAGCATATTAGTAAAACTTGACACAATTTTCTTAAATTCTAGAGAATTTTTTTTTCACATAATGTCTATTTTTCAGGTTAGTCATTCTCAAAGCTTCTTAAGCTTTGAGAAGCACTTATTAAATATGTCGTTTTCATTGTAGTATTTGTGTTTAGTAGTTAAATTATTTTGACCCAATTGAACATAAATATTTTTGAATCGTTCTTTTATTATCTCTGCTCTAATTAAGTACTCTATTTTTCTAAATGAGCCTAACTGATTGATCAAAGTATATATTTTTCTTTTCTGAACAAGGGGCAGAAGTAATTAGAAGTTGGACTAACTTTTCTGTAAGGGTGAAATTGAAGTGCATACGCTATAGAATAAAGATATGTAAATGTAGAATTTTATTGCCGCCTTTCTCCTCTTATTAAATATTTGTTAAAAATTAATTTTATAATACACATCAATATTAACGTAAGTTAAATATTAAAAATACTAACAATAAAAGTATTTGAGTAAATGCCTGGGCTCTGTTCAGAGTAGGTACCTCTTTATGAGCATTTCTGCCCCCCCATATAATGACTTGGTATTTAAGTTTGCCAAGGTCGGAGTCAGAGTCAGCCTACTAAAATTATCCGGAGTCAGAGTTGAGTGTATTTTTAACCAACTCTGCAGCCCTGGTTAATTCACACAATTTTTGAATCAGGAAAGGAGAACAGAACTGTTTCACCAATAGCATGAACTATAAGGTAAGTTGGCTGGTTGGAGAAACTTTCATCCTTTGGTGGTAATTTGTCTTTACACTGATGCTTCGTGCTTTTTGGATCCATATTGAAAAATTCAAATATTCAGCTCCTAGTGACCCCACCCACCATGGGGCCCAACAAAGGGATGCAGTCACATGGAGTATTTCCAAGGACCGTCACACCAGGGTTTCCCAGGAGCTATATCCTCACAATGCAGTCAAGAAGAGCACATCTTGTCTGACGTGTCTGCCCAGTCTGCATCGATCAGTTGACTCCAAGATGAGGTCAATAATGACTCAGTGACCAGCCTAATTTGAGCCTCCCATTTATCCAAAGCAGGGGCCAAAGTGGTGTGTTGGGGACATTATGTTGCCCCTTAACTACCAGGATCCCCCTTTCCAGCATATGGGACACCATGCATGAAAACATGTGGGTGGGCGTTCAGATCCCAGGGATGGTAGTGTTACTAAACCATCTCTGCGAGGTCTCCTCATCATGGACAAGAACCCACATCAAGGGTAGGAAACCTAGAGAGACTAAAGAAATTGATGAAAACAATATTGAGTCTATTTGACATCTAGTGGGCCCTGCTCAGTGCCTGCACTGAGCANTCACCCTAAAGTTACAAGCTGAAGATTTGACACTTGAAAATTTTTTCTTACAGTGGAAAACTTTGATGCATCAGCTTGACAAAACTGGAGGAATTGTTGCTAATGTGATTTTATCTTCAATGATAAAAACAGATATTCAATTGTTAAACAATAAAATCTTTTTAGCTGCTATTTACGTTGATCCAATGAATCAAATTTTACTAAATGACAATCAAATTGCCTCAGGGAAAAAAGCTTTGTGAAATAGTTATTCCCTTCAAAAGGTTGCAGTTACCTTACATTTATGAATCAAAAGATGAAAATAAAATTAATGAATGTAATGACAACTCAAAATCATCATCTCCAAAAAAAAAAAGTTTGATTTTGAAGCATATTTGGATAGTTTGCTTCACTTTGAGACGTTCTAAAGACGTTTAACAAATCAAGAAACTATGCTGGCAGATATTAAAAAAATAAAATTTGAACAAAATAATTTAAATGGGGTAATTAAAATTAAAAAATTATGACCATCTATCAAAATTGAACGTGGAAGAAATTATTCGCGATGCAGCTAGATCTGTCACAGCAATCCCCCCCAACACAAGTCAGTGTGGAAAGATTATTTTCAGCTTTAAAAATAATTAAAGCTGATTTAAGGGCATCTATGAAGGAAGATTTAATAGAGGGGTTTCAAGGTCACATGTCACATGATGAAACACACGTTTGCTCTGCTCCTTGACCATTTTTATGGTAGCTTTCGCATGCTTAGCTTGCACGTGGTCTGTTGTTCGACACATTTGTTTAGTTTAAATGTACAGAAATACTGCAGTTTTATTATCATGGATAAAGTTAAAAAAGATTCTTTTCTTGCGGGCTATTCTAGCAGTCTAACAGGACGAGATGCAGCTCTATACAAAGAAAAAATTTCATTATGTCAAGGCGATCCATACGAAGCCAGTTTATCAGACTTCGTTGTAGATCAAGAGTTGTGGCCGAAAGTAAAATTTGGTGACATTATAAACTATTTGGATTTGACAACAAATTTCTACACCTTGTCACAAATAAAAGCTTACAAATCTTTAGAGGGCCATAACTACTTAACAAGTGGCTGAGTTTCTCCTGATATAATGGTGAAAGTAATGAATAACAGCAAAGTAATATTGCTTGGAAAGGTATGTTTTGTTTTGTTTGTTTAAACTCATGTTTTTACTTATTTCTTAACTAAGAATTTTTGTCTGAAAGTAAGTCTTTATATAGTAAATAAATAATAAAACAATGGGATTAGTTATTCTAAATATTAAAATAATATATTCTAAAGAATTTTTCTTTAAAAAATCTTTTAAGAAATAACAAGCGAAAATCACTTTTTTAAATCCGATTTTGATAGAATTAAAAACAGAGATGGACTAGAAACCTATTTAGTATTTCTCACTTTATTTTTATTTTTCCTTTTTTATCCATATATATTTTGCTTATCAGCCTCATCAGTGGATGGTAAAAAAGTCTTATTAAAAACAGTTGTGGCAATTTTTTTAATTCAAATTGTTCAGTACCTGTATTTTCTAGTTGAAATTACCATATAATAACCCTACTTACTTTTAAGAAATAACAAGCGAAAATCACTTTTTTAAATCCGATTTTGATAGAATTAAAAACAGAGATGGACTAGAAACCTATTTAGTATTTCTCACTTTATTTTTATTTTTCCTTTTTTATCCATATATATTTTGCTTATCAGCCTCATCAGTGGATGTAAAAAAAGTCTTATTAAAAACAGTTGTGGCAATTTTTTTAATTCAAATTGTTCAGTACCTGTATTTTCTAGTTGAAATTACCATATAATAAGCCTACTTGCTTTTAGTTTTAACGTGTACTGTTTATAAGTTTGTTGGCAAAATTTTGCACAAGGCAAAGACCTTTAAACTAAAAAACGGTCGTTTGGAAGGTCAGGTAAACGGCCGTAGTGTGATTATGACTCTGAATAACAATGTGAGATTTACGGAATGGGGGCTCCGTGTTGTGACAATAAGCATATTGGGACGGGAAATAAAAGGGTTACTCGACACTGGTGCCGAAAGGTCTGTAGCGAGAGATCAGTTGGTGGACTGGGTAAAGGCTAAGAATCAGAACTCCGTAATTGAGAAGGAAGCGTTCATAAGCGGTATATCAAGGACAGTCANTAGCTCATAATGGTTTGTTAATAATAAGTTTGTTTCTTTAATGAGAGAGAGATTCGTTTTAAATTGCTTTGTTCATAAAAATTTATGTCAATCTCTATCTATACAGATGCTTTTGTTTTAGATATATTTAATTTTTAAAACATTTATATGGAATGGCTATTCCAACAGGGAAGATCCAAATTAGAAATTAGCAAGTATAAATTAAAGCATGTTCTGCTTAGTCTATACTATAGAGAATATGCAGAATATGAATATGAATACTTTAATATATTATTATTTGTATTTATAAACACGGAAGTTCAGAAAGTACAGTACAGTACATACAATTAGGAAATGGAAATGTATGAATTAGAATTAGTGACTTTAAACATTAACAGGAATTAATACAATGCTTANGACATTATTACCAGTTATCCAACCTTGCTGACGCAAATACAAATTGGAATCGGTTCTGGGCGATTAGACTTAAATCGCGACTTTAATATAAGCATAAATAAAGGGGCAGACGATGATGAACATATATGGAACCTGGACCATCTTGAGAAGTGTGTTAAGGAAGGCGTATTAAGTGTGCTGAATACCCCACTGTAGTTGCTAAGTCTATAAGGGACGTCTCTGGCTCACGTAACTATGTTCACAGCGTAAAACTAACCTCTGATCAGCCTATTAACACCAGACAATATCGTATTCCTTATAGTTACTTGCCNACATTGAACGAACCACAAGTATGTATGACCCAAAAAGTGGAAAACTTCTTACTGCACCATTAGAACGGCCAAGAATTAAGAAAGGTAAGAAATATTTTAAAATTAAATTTTACTGCATGTGATTGTCAGAGTGATTTTTTTTATTAATCAAGTATCATTTGTCACCTGATTTATTTAAACTGTTACTTGTTTATTTTTAATAGGTGCTGTTCCTTCATTATTACCAGGATGTCCTTCATATTTATCCAAGCCAGCCAGTAAAAGAGAAAATCCAGAGGATCGACGACAGCGCTTGGAGAATGCTTTCCTTAGTAATGCAATGGAAGAAAGCATGGAGTCATATGCTAAACTAGAG
>NW_019385899.1:171001-186444 GCF_000671375.1 Centruroides sculpturatus | reverse complement strand
AACCTAGAAAAACTAGCTATTTCTGTTTCAAATCTCATACACCATCTATTCTGTTTGTATACAAATACAAACAGAATAGATGGTGTATGAAATTTAAAACATTTTCATAATAAGCATCAGTTAATGTAATTCAGCTCTATAATTAATAATAAGATAACAAATATACTGTTTGTAAAATTCAAAATATAAATATTATATGTTTAAACTATAATGAAGATATGGTTTTAAAGTATGGTTCTATATTATATACCAAAAGGAACTAAGATTTAAAATCATGTAGAATGCTGTTTCAACCTAATGTTCTATAACAAATGTTTCTTGTTCTTTTGAAATGTTTTTACAATAATTGAAACTGCAGATGACTTGACNATCGCAATAAAATTTTGAATTTTTTAAAAATATTTAAAAATTTCTGTGTCGCTTATAGTCACCCTACTTTAAACCCTTGTCCTCCCGAGACGTCTATGAGAATGTCCCGGGAAATCGGACTCCAGCTGTGTTCAAGGTCACCCAGCTGTGTAAACAATGACTCATCGGTGTTACATTTCACAGACAGGCTAAACAAAGGAAAATAAAATTTAAAGCTTTTTCTTCAAAATTAAGCATTTCTTTCGTGTTTTTTCAGTTTTAAGTATTTTTAATGTATTTTAATATTAATCAAGTATCAATTAAATTAATGATCTGGCGTTAAGGGGTTAAAATAAACCAATCTAAACACTCAATGGTAATTATTATAAACTATTATTAACCTCAGTCTCATCAATATATAAAAACATTTTTTAAAATTTATATAAAGATGAAACACAGTTGAATTCAGAATATGTTATTAGATTACCGGTACATTTATTATTTTTCTAAGTATTGAAAAATTAAAAACAATCATATTAATATAAAATAGATAAAATTTTTACTGTGAAATTGCATTTTTGCATAATTTGAAATTATTATTAACTTTCGAAAATTAGACTTCTATAAGTGTCTGTTTTTATAAAAAGTTATAAAAAGCTTCTTTTTCTATTTAATTTTATTAAATCCTAATTGCATAAAAAACTTTCAAAATTAATATTAAAATCTATTTGATTAAAATATTTTAGTTAAATAGATGTTTTACATTTATGCTTTTATTAAGTTCATTTTTGAAAAATAATTTTTAAAAGTTATATTTATTAAAATAAACTTTAAGTATAAAAATTATTAAATAAAATTAAAAGCATTACTGTTTAATTTTTCAAAATATTTTAAATAATTATTTTTTATATGTATATTCTTAAAAACAAAACCTGTTATGATCTGGTCCAACTTGACTATATTTGTATTCTGCACTGATTTTATTAACTTGGAAGAACTGATGAAGTTTAGATTTGGCATTTTCAAGAGTCCAATTTCCATGAATAGCAGAGTTAACATCCAAATCTTCTGCCTAAAAATTAATTATTCGATTTTAATTAAAATACTTAAATTCACATAGAAAGAAACGAAATTTAATCAGTTATTATTTTAGAATTTTTACCATCAATACTATATCTGTAGATTCCCTTGCCAACTGCAGTGGTAACATTAGAAAAAAATGACATTGTAAAACCATAGCAGAAAAAAACACAACTTTACAGTCAATAAGATGTTAGGAGAAGATAACCATAACATTAAACACACACAATATAACAACAACAAAGAATTTGTAAACTAAGAAATAATAAAATCTTACAAACTCTTTCATACTGGTTGAAAAACATCAGAACTTTTATTAAAAAGCCATGGCTGACTCAATTTTCTTTTTAAGTGTCTTTGAATTTCTTTATAGGGCATCTACAATGTTTTCAAGCCTGTTTAAGATTCAAACTATATTCAGTAACTGAATCAATGTTTATAAAATGGTTAATAAGGTTATTTGCATTCTCCTATTTATGACAGGTGTTAAATGCTTTTCAATTTCAACTTTGTCTTCTTTTATTGCCTTATCATCTTCATTTCAAACAAGTTCAAGATCATCTTACAGATCACTATATCATTGTTGAAGCAGTTCTTCAGTTTTTCTTGGAATGCAGATCAAAATATCTCAAATTCTAAATACCTAGTGACCAACAGGGTGACCAAGGTCAGAGGATCTAGGAATTTTTCACCAGGCCCAAAGAAAGTTTAGGAACCCTAAAAATTAGTGTAATTTTTATTAAAATTAATTAAATCCTTACAACTGCTTTTTATTAATAAAGAAACATGCTATGTATTTCTTTGTTCAAAAATAAATTGCAAAAAGAGCCTGTTCTAACCCTGTTCTTGGTCACCATACAAGCTCCCAACAATCATGGCAACCATCATGATAAACTGCACTTTAAAGACAGCTAAAAGAATTTCATTTGTCTTTCGTAGTTTCTTTCAAATCTATCTCTAAGTAGCATTCAGTATTAATAGCTTTATTTCAATAAACGAATCTTTGATGATTGTTATGAAGATTGTCTTTATGCTTTCTTTCCAATGTCTGGGGACTGAGAGACTTGTACTCAAGTGCAGGCTTTATAAATTGTTATTGCAAAGGAAAAATATCATAAACAAACATTACTAAACCCGATATACTTTAAAGCTCACAATGTCGAATTCTATACAATATACAATGTATACAATGTCGAATTCTATCAGGCTAGACTAGCGGCATTGGTCGGTGTCTAGGAAAAATATTAGTCTATCTTTAACTACAGGTATCCCTCATACTTCTACAACTCCAACAGAAAACCTCGGAAAGCATGTTATTTTAATCCATCTCTAGCTTATCTTTCAATAATATCAAACAAAAATTTTGTACACTTATAATTATTTTATATTAGTAAACTTTTATTATAACTGAAGATTTTACATAAAAAATTTTCATGTTGATAATACGTAAAAGAAGTTAGGAGCAGTTGAAAAGAGCGTGTGTGACAAAAAAGCTTGAACAGAGTCATTTTTGACAAATAATACCTCAAACAATACATTAAATGACTTATTCCCTAATGTGTAAATGAGCTGACATGTGATATTTGCATATTTTTCTTATTAACATTATTAAGGTGTATGAAAATGAAAGGTGTATGTTTAATGAAAATGGTACATAGTAAGGCTGTATGTGTTGATGTACTGTACATGAAGTAATTATCATCCTCCACAGACAGGATAAATCCTTAAGAAAAATTGCAAAAGAATTAAAAATTGGTAATTCCACACTACGGGTATTATTTCAAAATATCAGGATATCAGGAAACTCGTAAAAATTCATCCAGAAAATCAACTGAAAAGCCAGCAACCATAACAAAGACTGTTCAAAAGAACCTTCATGAAATAAAAAAAAAAAATTGAAGGCCATCACTCAGTGAATTAGTGAAAAAATGGAATAAAGTTACTGAAAAGGAAGTTACAAAAGAAACTTGGGTTAATGTTACCTTAGGTTCCAAGATGGTGACACATCCAGTAATCTCGAATCAGAGCGTTAATTGGTATTCTCAATAGATGGAGCTATCTGATAAAAAGTGTGACGAAATACGAAAATCTGTTGAACATGACATAAAATTTGATTTGCATAAATATGCAAAATATTTGATATGACATAGTAGCTGGATGTTTTGCGTGTAATTATGCAAATTAACTGATAGGGAGTCGTTTGCTACAGTCTGTCGTTGCATGTTTAGTGTACTATCAGTGCATTGTTTCTACAATATTTTACTACAAAATTGGATATTTGGTAAATATAATTTATGTAAACAATAGGCTTTATATTTTATTTTAAAATATAGTCGTAACTTTTCCTAATTTTTCATTTTTTTAATTTTGTTGCTAATTATGTCATGAAGAGTTTTGTAGACATAAATTCTGATGAAATTTGGTAAGGTCTACTCCCATTAACTCAATCTGTAAAAGGAATCCCATTTTTTAAAATTTTGTTTAGAACATGAAGTTGATAATGGTTTTAAAATTGCTGTAAAATTGGGTAGATAACGTATTGGATAGAGTTCGGGTCCCGGGACTTCGAGACACGAGACATCCCGGGACTTTTTCTAAATTTAATTGTCTCGAGTCCCGGGACTTTCGGGTCAAGACTCGAGACACACTTATTGAAATTGTATTGTAATAATTTTATTTTCAAAAGGTTAGCCAAGCGATGCTTTCTTTGTTCTCCCTCCTGTTTACAAATAAACAATGCAGGTGGGAATAATTTACAAGGCTGTGTGACTTTTAACCTTATTCTGTTAAGAGACAATCTTTACAAATGTGTTCGCCGCCATATTGTTATTTTGTGACGTTTGTTTATGAGATTTGTTTAGACCAGTGTTTCTCAACCTCTAACGAATTGTCGCCCCCTTCAACGTAGTATTGTCTCCTTCAATAAAACTGTTACGTAGTATTGCCCCCTTCACTTCAAAATTCCGATGCTGAGGCTAATGCCAAATTCATATTGCATTGAATAGACTAGTGACTAGTATAATGTCATTTGTTTAATTATTGTACCATATAACGAATAAAATATCTAATTATTCTTAATATAATGTTTTACTATATCGCCCAGAAAATTGTTTTTCGCCCCCAAAATATAAATTGTTACTAATCGACCCTCAACGTGGAAAAACACCCAATGTTTCTCAACGGGGGAGATATTGTCCCCGTTGAGAAACACTGGTTTAGACTTTAATTAACGTTATAAATGTTAGGATTTGATTTTATGTTCAATAAATGTTGATTTTTACTAAAATTGCTTTTTTATTGATACATCTGCCAAAAATGAACTCTATTCTAATTTTATTCTGAGAAGTCTCGAAGTCCCGGGATTTTGATCGTGGGTTGTCTCGTGTCCCGGGACTTTGAGAATGTCGAGACTTCCCAAACCCTAGTATTGGATCAGTGTGCTTCCTATGTGTGAATACCTATTAATTACACTATCAAAATAATAAAAAAACATGTTTTTTATGTAGTAGCTATTGTAAACTCTGCTAATTCTGCTAACAATTAACCTTTCAGATAAGTTTTGTCAATATATCTTGGGGATGTCTTTTGTTGTTCATTGGCACTATCTATGTCTGGAATGTACCGCAACAAATTTGGATTTTGCGGCTATTAAATCAAGGTAGGCTAGCAGTATGATTAGTGATACTTATAGCATTGATGAACATGACATTCTTTAAAATATTTAACAATGATGTAAAAATTTTTCAATTTTTATTAACTCGATTATTGGTAGAAATTGCATTATTCCTAAAATGCAGTCAACAAGGGATTACCATATTTGAAATATAGTCAGAACCCATTTTTAAAATACTAATCAACTGTAATTTTAATCTAAGAAAAAAATACTCTCAATTTTGAATATTTTACATATAATATAAAAATGATTATTTATTGAAGAATATTCTACAGTCAACATATTAATTTTAGAGGGGCTAAATCAGTTATTGTAAAACATAGATGTATTAAATACAACCAACCCAAAAATGACTTCAAATATCAAAGAGCTGGATTCCTTTATCAGGCTATAAGGTTAAAAAACATTGTAAAACAGTTTTAATAGCCATTTCAGTAGTTACTTAATATAATCAAAAATGAGATTTATTTAATAAGTTAAATTAAATAAACTGATAAATAATAAAGAATAGTTGATACTTTCATGATTTTCAGATCTTTGAAAATATTTTTATTTCATTTTCTTGTTTATCATTTTATCATAAATGTAAAAATAGACAAGAGACTATTAATGAGCATATACTAGATGATCTGCAAAACAACCTAGTCATTTTCTACAATGCAAGTATAAGCTGTTTAGACAGAGAAAATAATATTTTTATGTATCATTTACATTAGATTTCTCAATGTGCAAAATATTTTGGCATGCATCTAAGATGATTTTTATAGGATAAGAAATAAAGAGGAAGCTAAGATGAGCTGTAAGTCATCTATGACTCATTTTAAGTGGTCTGTGGAGCATATAACTAAAAACCACTAGATAAAATTGTTCATATTGTCAAATAAAGCAAAAATTTAGTCATTTTTCTTTACTCTTTTATTAAACACTAGCAGACCCCGCCACGTGTTGTTGTGGCTCAAAATGTATATATTATAAATGTATAACACTTCCCCCATGGGGGAATTTTTCGAAAAATTTCTTCTTAGTATACATTCTGTTAACTTACCCTATTAAAATACAATCAAAAACGCAAAAAACCGCATCTGAAATAGTATAAATAGAAGCAGAGTTCTTTACTGTAAGCCTTAATCCTGTCCATCTCCCCCCCAAGTGCAGGAAATTTCGACACATATATGATATAAAAACACATGCGCATTCAAATGCAGTGTTGTGTCAAAATTTCAAAGGAATCAGTAAGAACAAACAAACATTACATTTTTATTTATATAGATAGATAGAAGATGATCTGCTTTAGTTCATTTTCACAAAAAAGTGTAATGCCTGACAGAAAAGCAAACTTAGGGCGTCATACTCGTAGCGCCATCTGTTGGAAATAAAAGCCTTAACTTAGATTATATATTTTAATTTATATGAATGTTTATCGGAATAATATACAGCCTATGTCCATCCTGAGGTTCCATTCTAAATACTGGTGAAAGAATTTTTGAAATCGGATGAGTAGTTTCGGAGATTACCTGCTGCAAACAAACTTACATACATACATACAAACATTACCTCTTTATAATATTAGTATAGAAGAAAAGAAGAAATCAGAAAAGTGAAATATTCAGGTTTTAAATACAATATGTTTATCATTGGATTATATAAAAGCTATCTGAACATGAACTATTCAAGCAATAAGAAAAAAAATATAAACATATATAAATCTCATTCATTTAAAAATAAATAAAAGTTCACACAAACCTCTTCTAGTCTTCGTTTTTCTGCTACTCTGTCTAAATATTCTGGTGGCGGTCCTTGTTGATATGGAAGATAATTACCAATTGTATCAGCCTCCTTTCTAATAGTAAACTCATTACCAAGAGTTTCGTGAGGAGGAGGAGCAACACCTGGAGGTAAAGAACCAGCACCTGATCCATCCAGATTATCTTCAGATGTTTGAGACTGTTATATAAAAATAAATTCCATGTTAGGTAGTTGTATTAAAAAAATTAAAAATTTAAGTGATTAAATTAAATAGCCACTTTATAAAATTTTCTGTTCAATTACGTCTATCATCTTTCTTTAGCAATCATCTTTATTTAAAAATACAATTTTGAAAAATTATCAATTTTCTTGAAAGTTTAAATCAACAATGCATTTAAGTATTTTTTTGCATATTTTTTATTTTAATTTATATTCATATTTTAACGGCATACTTTTAACATATATGGTTTATTTCAATATTCATAATCAGAACCATCTTAACAGCAAATAATTATAGCCAAATGATTGACAGATTATATCAGGCTATATTAATGCTACTATTAATAATAAAATATCAAGTTATTTGGTCTAGAGTTAAATGTTAAGCACCATCTCTTGACAAATTTAATAATTATATTCTTTTCTTCTGGAAGAAAAGTATCAGCCCAAAATGAGACTTAAACCCAAACTCCTGCTTGCCATGCATATGTGTTGTCAGTTACACTATCCAGACATCTGACCAATCTTCAGTTCAAAAACTATTAATTTGCATTTAACCATACTAGTTACTCATGGCACCAACTGGGAACAACTTCAGTGCCTATAACTTCCACCATGTTACTTGGCCAGTTATCGTTTTACCTCAGAAAGGTACAGTTACAAGCTGTGAGCATTGAAGTCTCCCCAGTCAGCACTATGAGTAATCAGTATGGTTATAACTAAATTAACAGTTCTGGAAGCAAAGAGCAGCTGAAATGTCCAGGTAGCATAACTGGCAACATGTCTGCATGGCAAGTGGGAGTTGTGGGTTTGAGTCTTGCTTCAGGCTAATTCTTTTCTTCTAGAATCTTCTAAATTAATTATTAAATTTATCAAGAAATGGCATCTAATGCCTATCTCTAGACCAAATTACTTGATATTTAATTATTAATAGCAGCACTAATATAGCCAGATATAATCCAGCAATCATTTGGCATTAATCTAAAAATCAGGTTAACCAATGTTTATATTTGTGAATGACTGTATTTTAAACATGTTTTCAACCTATTTAACAAATTAACATAAGATTACAAGTTAAAGATATCCCAACATAGATAAAGAATTTGAAACATTTGTTTAAAATATAATAATTTACTATTAAGGTATTCAGTTCTGTTTATAGCAATGAATGTTTTCTTTTCTTTGATGTTTATTGTGTTTGTCAAATCCATGAACAAAAATAATTTTGCTAGGGATAACTGAAAAATATTTTAAGAAATATTTTTAGTGTGCCTAGTATGCCAAAAGTTCTGGAAAAATTTCAAATGTATTTATGCAAGTGGTGCAGTCTACATTTAGGCATATTTTTTATTGTTTGAATATTCAAAACTAAGCTATAAGAAAGTAGCAGACATCGTCTTGTTTACTATGAAAAGCTACAAAGAAATAGACAAACAATTATTAATTAATAAAACTATGATCACCAATAGAAATGCAGGAGATGATTAACTGGGGGTAGTAACTTTACTATACTGTAAACGAGACAATGGGAATGAAACAAAGAAAATGGAGACCAGAACTTATAATCCATCTAATAAAAGCATATGGGAATTTCAGCATCATCATACATCTAATTAGAATATTTTTTTCTTGTAATTATCAATCTCAATACTCATTGTATCAAATATTTCATCTTGTAAGTGGGAGAAAGATAAAGGAAAACAGATTATAACAGATAATTCGCTTGTGCCAACGATAGATCTGACATCTAGCAGTATTAACGCAAACTACGTAATGGCGGCTGCTAAGAGTATAAAGTCTGACTGCAGTAAAGTCTGTGGTCTGTTAGAATTAGAAAGTGTTCAAGCTACAATGGTAAATAATAAGTATTGTTGTGAATTTAGATGCAAGTCTAAAGGTTCATCAAACTCAGTACATATGAGCACATTCGCAAAAAATAAATTACATCGAAAAAAGTGGGAAATAAAACTGAAGTTATCACTTCAGTTTCACCAACACCTAATTTTGCTGAGCTTAAAATTCTTTTATTTTTACAAATGTTTTCACTCTATCTAATATAGGCAATCGTCAGGTTTAATATTATAAATGTTCCAAAATGGAACGTACCGTTTTTGAATATTTTACATATTTAAAATTCAAAAAAATAATTTAACTTTAAAATAAATTGAAAGAAGTGTGTATATTAAATAAATAAATAAAAAGTAAATAAAATAAATCAAAGACAAGTCTGTCTAAGGGGGATCACCATTGAAGTAAGACGTCTGTGTGTCACCGATTCTTTTTACTTTTAATTGGATGTTTGCGTTTTTTAAAGGACTTTTTTTACCTTTGGCGGCATGAAGCCCAAAAAAAGGAAGACCTGTCGCCATTAATGTGTATGTGTAGTCTGAAATGCAAAATAAATGGTGATCCCTTTTGGACAGTGATTTATTTTACCATAATCCAGCCATCGACGGAAAAATTCAAAAAGTAAATAAACAAATAAAATATAGAAAACAAAGCTAACTAGAAAGAAACATGGTTTTGGGTGCTCTTTTATAAAAACTCGAGAATGGTCTATAAGAAAAAGAGCACCCAATATCTATAGCTTGCTACAGAACGATAAAGATAGCATAAAAAAAAAAGAAGAAAAAGCTGGGGTATTAAAATGAAAATATATAACAGAAAAAATAATGGGACTTAAAAACCCTTAAATCATGTTTCTTTCTAGTTAGCTTTGTTTTCTATATTTTATTTTATTTAATATACACACTTCTTTCAATTTATTTTGAAGTTAAATTACTTTTTTGAATTTTAAATATGTAAAATATTCAAAAACGGTACGTTCCATTTTGGAACATTTATAATATTAAACCTGACGATGGTCTATATTAGATAGGTTAAAAACGTTTGTAAAAATAAAAGAATTTTAAGCACAGCAAAATTAGATGTTGGTGAAACTGAAGTGAGTTAGTTGCTAAGAGGTGGATAGATATGAAGTTATCAGTTTTAATTATAATATTAGCCTTATCCTTAAACGTATGAAAGTTAGCCTATTTTCATATAATCACCCATGCCCTCTTCAAGGCCCTAATATTTCTTTGCACAGGATTTGCCATCCACAACATAAAAATTAACCAAGATATACAAAAAATATCCCTTCTTTAGCATTTCCTCTCCTTATAAGGCCTCTTTTCCGATCACCCACATATTCTAAAATATCATAAGATGTAATCATCATGACAAACAACTACGAAATCAACTAGGATTAATGTCAGACATAAATGCGAATAAAACGTTTTGACTACAGAGAGAAAATACATTAAAAAGACAACACACATGTAACTCTCGTATGTTGCCACGCACGCTATACTCTTTGTGGCAGCCATTTTGGTCGACTCATACGCCACCTATATTTACTGGCACAAGCGAATACATAATATTGATTTCGTCTCAAGCAAATTCTTGTAAATAGAGATCACATTGTTGGTGTTTTCCTTGACTATTCATTCATTTTGATTCACAACAGAAGTCCAGATTTAACACTAAACAAATCCTGTTGTAAAGAAGTTGTTCCAATAAGATTTTCAGTTGAACTGTATTTCAATACAGTTTCAAATCTATTTTCAAGATGTTTAATCCTTATTGAAGAAAGAATATTTTAATCAAAAAAACACTAGGCAAGCCAGGTGAATTTCTTAGCTCTAATAAAATAATTTTGTTTTTATATTAATGATAATATAATAAACCATACTGCAACTTACTGAAATTATAAATATATTAACATAGCCAAGAAAAAAAACATATCAGAATTTTCTGTATAAAAATTTCAAAAAAATATAATTTACTTATACTTACAGGTATTTCTACAGGTACTTCATCTTTAGTGAGTTTTCCTATTCGCACCAGATATAATAAGAAATCTCTGGCAGCATTAGTTTGAGCATCTTTTTTATTTGTAGAATTGCCCACACCTACATAGTCATAGCCTTCAACACGCACCTACATAAAAATAAGAAAAAATATATTTAATTTTGAAACACAAATGCAAAAATAGACTTTCTACAATCATATTATACACACACAATAAATTACACAGTGATACCTCGGTTTTCGTCAATAATCCATCCGAAACCAACGAAAACCGAGGAAATTATTTCTATATGAATCAATGTAAATCCAATTAATTCGTTGTAGACACTCCAAAATACATAAAAACACATTTCATAAAAAATAAATGTAGTGTTTAATACTAAAAACAAAAAGAAATTAATATAAAAGAAATATAAAATACTAATGTAAAGAATAAATGAACATTTAACATGGCATCTGTTTGACATCTTCAATTGTTTGCAAATCTCTGTTTTGTCGTCACATTTACGCCTTTCACTACATTAGCCTCCTTTATTGCGATGATGGAACTTTTCATATGTCAACTTCTGTACATGCAGCCGATTTCAGCAGTCTTAATGCTGCTCTCGTATTTTTCAATTATTTCCTTCTTCAACTCGATCATGTTTCTGGCATTCTTCTTCGAAGGGCTGCTGGCTCTGGAAACTTTCTTGTTCCCATGATGGAGATAAAAGGAAAGGAAAGCATGCGGAGTAATGCTCACATAACAAGAAACACCACCACACTAAGAAGGAAAACGCATGCATCACCCTTGGTTTTCACAAAATTAGCAGCGATGTCATGTGGGCATGCCAACAAAATCCGAGGCAACTGACAAAAACCAAGACAAATTTTTCACAAAAAGAAAGAAAAAAAAAAATTGACAAAAACCAACAATAACCGAAGTCAGCAAAAACTGAGGTATTACTGTTTGTCATCAATCCTACTGATCCTTAAAATACCAATACTGAGCAGGCACACACAAACAATAACAAAAGAACTTTATTAAAATAAGATCAGAGTTGTCATCTACATCCTCAGGCTACACCTGGGCAACTCAATGAACTTTCGTGCCTTTTTTCTTTTTATATCTGTTGCCAGGCAACAACTCATTAGAAGTGTTGAAAGACTGTGTTCACAATCTCTGGCACTGGCGGCCACAGCTACTCCCCACAGTGAAACAAGTGGGAAACAGCTACTCCCCTGCGACATGAAGTGGGAAAAGATACATGTTGGCCAGAGCATGTGATAGTTTGTTGGGTTGGGGTTTGATTGTCTGTAGCATGTTTAATCTTAGCTGGGCTTGGCATTGGAGACATTGGGGGTAACTGGTCTGACTTGCTTGCTGCAAGAATAAAAGCCGGTTTTATTCGATCAATGAAAACGAGTCTCTTTTCTTTTTATGCATAGTGTGAATGTTTTGCCACCATGTGACACGACTTCGTAGAGTCCATTGCATGGAGGCTGTAAAGGTTTCCATACAGCATCATTGCAGAGAAATATGTGGGAACATGACCACAGTTCTTTGTGGATAAATGGGTTGCAATAGTAGTGCACCACAGGCACTGGTTTTAAGTTTGCCATCATCGTCCTGAGATTTTCAACAAAGGAACATGGATTGATGTCCTGTGGACCTGGGACAAAAAATTCTCCAGGCAGTCTGAGGCTGGTGCTGTAGAGCATCTCAGCTGCAGTAGTGCTGGTGTCTTCATGAAGCGCAGTTCACAATCCTAACAAGACTGTAGGTAGCACTTCCATCCATCTTTCAGTAGAGTGACACTTGATGGTAGTTTTAAGTGAATGATGAAAGCGTTCAACAATGCCATTTGCAATTGGGTGGTATGCTGTTCTCCTAACTCTTTTGGCACCAAGAAGTTGAGTGAGGGATTTGAATAGGCTAGAATTTGAATTGCCACCCTTGGTCAGATGTTATTTGGACAGGCATTCCAAAGCGAGATAATCAATCTGAATATAGAGCTGAAGTCACTGTTTCAGCCGCTATATCTGGTAATGAGACTGCTTCAGACCAACAAGAAAATCTATTGACGACTGTGAGGCAATATGTTGAGTCGTTGGAAGGTGGCAATGGACCAACAATATCAATATAAATATTTAAAAATCTAGCATGTGGAATAGAAAAGGTTCCTAAAGGGCTAGTGACATGTCTCTGGATCTTCAACTGCTGACAGGAAATGCAGGTCGAGACCATGTCTGGCAGTCTTTACTAATGGATGGTCTAACAAATTTTGCTTTTACTAATCTGGTCGAGCTCCTTACACCTGGATGGGAGAGTTTATGGACAGTGTCGAAGACAGTGCAACAATAATTAGGCGGAATGTATGGACAAATGTGACCTGTCGATGCATCACAGTAAATTTCGACATCATTGTCAGGAAGTTTAAACTTCTTAAGTACAAGTGATGAGTCACTTGAAGTCAGGAGAGACTGGAGTTCAGGATCTTGCTGTTGGTCTTTTGCAATCTTGCTATAATCTATAGATGGGCTACTAATTGGCTCAATATAGGAGAGAGCATCAGCTGGAACATTATCAATCCCTTTTATGTGTCTGATGTTCATTGAAAATTGTCCTATAGAGTTGAGATGTCTCAACTGACGGAGTGTACACTTATTGTGTCATTGGTGGAAGGCAAATGTTAATGATTTATGATCTGTGTAAATGGTGAACTGTTGTGCTTCCAGCATAAACCAAAAATGTTTCACAGCCAAATACACAGCCAGAAGTTCTCAGTCATATGCAGAATACTGATGCTGAGAGTTACTCAGCTTGCGAGAAAAGAAAGCCAGTGGCTAGAAACCTTGTGCTGTTACTTGATGAAGGACAGCACCCACAGCAGAACCAGATGCATCAATATGCAGTGCAAGGGTAGCACTTGGAGAAGGATGATGAAGTAAGGTGGCTTCTGCTAATTGTGATTTACATGACTCAAATGCCTGAATTGAATTGTCAGTCCATTTAATTTCACGTCGGTAGTTTTTCTTTGTTCCTTTAAGTAGATCATGTAAAGGAACTTGGTAATGGGCTGCATGGGGTAGAACCTATAATAAAGTTCAAGATGGCTAAGAACCTTCTCAGTTGTTTGGGGTCTGTGGTCGCTTCTATTGAGTTATGGCAGATACATGTTCTGGGAGTGGCATAATGCTGTGAGGAGACACCATGTATCCTAAGAATGATACATGTGGGGCAGCAAAAGTACACTTGGATGAATTGACCTGCAGACAGTACTTGTCTAGGTGTTGAAACACTTGCCGCATGTGCATCTTATGTTCCTCCCATGAGTTGCTAGTGATGAGGATGTCATCTAGGTATGAAAAACTGAAGTTTAGGACTTAGAACTTCAAGCATGAATCATTGGAATGATTGGGCTGCGTTGCAGACACCAAAAGGAAGAAAAACAAATTCAAATAGCCCAAATGGCATTGTAATGGCTGTCTTTGGCACATCATCTGGGTTAACTGGTATATGATGGAAGGCTGTAACCAAATTGATCTTGGAAAATACTCGGGCTCCGTATAAATTTTGACCAAAATCATGGCTGTGTGGCACTGGATAGTGATCAGGAACAGTTATCCTATTCAGGGTATAATAGTCTCCAGTAGGTCTCCAATCATTATGGCCTTTAGGCAACATATGAAGGAGAGAAGCCCAGTTGGATTTTGATGGTCTGCATATACCTAGCTCCATCATGTACTGGAATTCTTGCTTTGCTACTTGCAGTTGAGCTGGGTGCAATCTACAAGGTTTAGCAAATACAGGTGGACTGTGTGTCTTGATATAATGCACTGTGTTGTGCCTGACCTTGTCTGAAAAAGGCCGGGGACAAGTGAGATGTGGAAAGTCCTTGAGGATATCCTGCATTGCGGAATTGCTATTATAGTTTTGACTGAAGTAGGTGGTCCTGTATAATATTTTCCTCGTGTAGTAAGGGAAGTCAGGGGTCAACCAGTAATCTGTTTCTGATGTCGAGAATGAGTCCAAAGTTGGCCAAAAAGCCTGCACCGATTATAGGCTTCTGCACATCAGTTATGGTGAATTCTCATCTGAAAGAACGTCTTAAGTTGAGGTCAAGATCTAACACTTTTGTTCCATACATCAAGATTTTAGAGTCATTGGCAGCATACAATTCAACCTTTGTAGGTTGATTCTTAGTATGGTTGGGAATGATCAATAAATCTGCTCCAGAATCAATTAAGAAATTTAGGCCAGTTTTGTTGTCATACACAAACAAACGGCTATATTTAGGAGCCAGACTGGACCCACAGGCCGTTACTGCGGCTGGCTGCTCTCGTTTCCCTGATCAGCAGTTCGATTAAAGGAACACGGCGAACGACATTTCCAAGCAGCTGATCCAAACTTACTGTGGTAGTAACAATATCCCTGACGACTGAGGCTTCTTCCCCGAGAGCGTGAACTAACGCGGTGCCTCGAATTCGGGTTATGTCGGTTTCTCTCTCTACTACGATAACGGGGACGAGCAGTACGCGATAC